>NW_025951142.1:0-11915 GCF_021028975.2 Sphaerodactylus townsendi
AGTGAACTCACTGAAGCCCTTAAACGGGACGAACTGGTTAAATTAGAACGAGAAAAAGCTGCTTTGCATGCGCACCAAGATGCATTGACTCGCAAGGAGAGGGAGCTGGCTGCGTTGGAGAGGGAACTAAGGAGGCAGCAGACCAGGGGGCCCCAAGTTGGAGCCTATGCTGTTACTGATCATGCCGGTGCCAGGGGGGCCACGTACCTAGGTCCTGCCACCCAAACGCCAGCGGCACCGCCAGCGCCCCCGATTCCGGCCCCCCCCGTACAACAGCTGCCTGCCCAGCCTGCTCAACCAGCGCAACCACCTCCCCAGCTGCAAGCGCCAAGAGCCATCGAACGGGGCTACTATCGGCCCCCGATACCAGCCCGTTTTGATGGGACCGCTTCCAAACTTCCCTACTTCATCTTGCAACTCAATGCCCACTTGGAAGACTATGATGATCTATACCGGTCTGAACGCGGAAAAATACGGGACATCGGCTCAGTCCTGGATGGGGCAGCAGCCGACTGGTTCGTGACTGTTTTGGATTTGCAGGATGAGGACTCTCGCACAGTGCCCGCATTCCTCCAAGCTTTAAGAGCGCGCTTTCAAGATCCAGGCGCCGAGAATGAAGCTATCCGCACCATCAAAACCATCCAGCAAGGCAACCGCCCGTTTGCAGAATTTGTCCGTGAATTTCGTGCGGCGGCTGCTCGACTTCCTCCTGAGTGGCCTGAACGCATGAAATGCGAATACTTCTCGGATGCTGTGGACAGCAAGCTACGTGAAACGGTGTTTTTAATTCGGGTTCCTCGTACCATTGCTGATTGGATCCAGTTGGGGTCTCAAGTGGCGTCTCGTTTGGAATACGCTCGTCAAGGAGGCCGCCCACGCCCTAAAGCCACTACTGTGTCCACCAAGTCAAGCCCAGCCGCTCCTACCGAAACCACCTCTGAACGCCGTCGCCGACTTGGGTTGTGTCTTTACTGCGGAGGGCCAGGTCATCTAGCCGCCAACTGTCCCAAGAAGCAAAAACCAACCGCTCCAGCTCCGCGCACTCCGTCTGCCAAACCACCACGCAGGTCGGGGCCGCCTCCCACTGGCTCGTCCAAAGCAGTTACCGAAGGCGACCCAGAGGAGGGGGAAGCAGCTGTTTGCCTTTCTTCAGCCCCCATCGACATGGGCCCGACTCCTGACGCGGTGAGTGAAGGCAGCGCTCCCATTACTGTTCAAGCATTTCTGGCCAACCCCGCTAAACACACTCGCATTATAGCCTCGGCCCTTGTGGATTCCGGCTGCTCCCACTGCTTAATGCGGCCCCAGGTGGCAGAGGAGTTAGGTCTGGACCGAATTCCCCTGGCTAAGCCCATACCATTCACCCAAATGGACGGCAGCCCCCTCGGAAATGAAGGACCGGCCCAGTTCAAAACACAGCCGGTTCTCCTCCGCTGCGCCGACCATTGGGAGAAAATTAGTTTCATTTTGGCGCCGGTGGCCAAACACTCCATAGTTTTGGGCATGCCTTGGTTATTGTTACATGAACCAAAATTCATTTGGAAAGAAAGGATCCTAGAATTCACTGACCCTCCCTGCGGTGAACACATGAATTGGGAAGAAAACCCAACGTCTCCTGACACACACCCCTCTCTGGCTTCCTCAGTGATTGCTCCCGATTCTATTGGCATCCCACCTGCATATCAGGATCTAGCCAGAGTTTTTCAGGAGCAGGAATGCGATCAGTTGCCACCCCACAGAGACACTGACTGTAAAATTGTCATACAACCAGGGGCGCAACTACCCAAGGGTAGAATCTACCGCATGAGTCCCAATGAGGAGAAGGAACTTCGTGCCTTCTTAGACAAGAACCTTGCTCGCGGTTTCATACGGCGGGCTACCAAACACACGCACGCTGCTCCCGTTTTGTTTGTCAAAAAGAAAGATGGGTCTTTACGGCTTTGCACAGATTATCGAGGTCTCAATGCGGTCTCCCTGTCCAATAAATATCCTTTGCCTTTGATCAAGGACCTTTTAGATGCACTCGGCAAAGGACGCATTTTTACTAAATTGGACTTGAGAGAAGCTTACTACAGAGTCAGAATTGCTGAAGGATATGAACACCTGACTGCTTTTAACACAAAATTTGGACAGTTTGAATATTTAATAATGCCCTTCGGGTTAAGTGGGGCCCCCGGAGCTTTCATGGCCCTTATCAACGAAGTTCTCCATGATTTACTGTACAAGGGAGTTGTTGTATACTTAGATGACGTTTTAATTTACTCGCAAACAATAGAAGAGCATGAAATATTGGTTCGAGAGGTGCTGAAACGCTTGCTTGACAACTCTCTCTTTGCCAAACTCTCCAAATGCTGTTTTCATCAGACCTCCATTGACTATTTGGGTTACCGGATCTCGCCCGAGGGCTTAAAAATGGATCCTGCTAAAATTGACGCAGTCCTCCAATGGCCTGCCCCCACCAACCGCAAAGAACTCCAGTCGTTTCTTGGTTTTGCTAATTTCTATCGTGATTTTATACCCCAATTTGCTGAACTGACTCTCCCTCTCACAGACCTCTTACGCACTAAGGGTAAAGATCCACTGTCCGCCAAGCCCGGGGCCCCCCTTGTCTGGTCTGAGAAATGTCAAACAGCCTTTCAACTATTAAAATCTGCGTTTACCACCGAACCTATTCTAAAGCACCCTGACCCGGATCTCCCGTTTGTGGTTCACGTGGACGCCTCGGACAAAGCACTTGGGGCAGCCCTGTTGCAGAAAAATAAAGATGGTAGACTGGTTCCGTGTGCTTATTTGTCTAAAAAATTCTCTGGTGCCGAGCTCAACTGGACTGTGGGAGACAAAGAGACTGCAGCCATCAAAGTAGCACTCTCCACTTGGCGCCACTGGCTGGAGGGGGCTAAGCATCCCTTTCAAGTTTGGTCGGATCATAAAAACCTGGCAGCTCTTTCCACCCCCCTCAAAATGTCCGCAAAACAACTTCGTTGGGCCGATTTCTTTTCTCGTTTCTCTTTTACAGTCCATTTTTTCCCTGGGAAAACCAACAAACTGGCTGACGCGCTCTCGCGCCTACCCGGGGAGGGGGGTGGGGCTGCCTTACGAGACATTCCACGCACTGTTCTTTCCCCCTCCCAGTTGGGGTTGGCTGTCACCCGATCTCAAACGTCCACTTCTCCTCCACCCCCCGTTCCCAGTCTCGTCTCTCCTTTCCTGCGGGAATTGGAGGAGGCGGGGCTGCACGAGCCTCCAGCGGCCGAAGGAGACTCCCAATTGCGTTTGGAGAATGGAGTTTGGCGGAGGGGGGAATGTTGGTACGTGCCTCCCCCCCTCCGCAAGCAGGTTCTTGAAGCTTGCCACGATGCCCGTTCGGCTGGACATTTTGGCTTTTTGAAAACTCTGCACTTAGCCCGCCGGCAGTTCTGGTGGCGCGCAATGCGCAAAGACATTGAGGCATACATTAAAGGCTGCTCGGTTTGTGCAGAAGCCAAAACCATCCCGGGAAAACCCCATGGACTATTGAAACCTCTCCCGGTAGCTTCCCGCCCTTGGGAAGTCATCTCCATGGATTTCATTACAGATTTGCCCGAAAGTCATGGCAACACGGTTTTATGGGTGGTGGTAGACTTATTCTCTAAGCAAGCCCATTTTATTCCATGTGCTTCCATCCCCTCCGCTCCTAAGTTGGCACGGCTATTTATTCAACATGTTTACCGTCTCCATTCCGCCCCCGTTAAGGTGGTCTCCGACCGCGGCCCCCAATTCATCTCAAAGTTCTGGAAAGCGTTTTTGGGCTTGTTGGGGGCCACCCCGGCCGTCGCCGCCCCCTACCACGTTCAAAGTGACGGCGAGACGGAGAGAACGAACAGAACCCTAGAGCAGTATTTACGTTGTTACACCAACTACCACCAAGACAATTGGTACGAGCTTATCCCGTTTGCGGAGTACGCCTACAACAATGCGGTTCATAGTAGTACAAAGAAAACCCCCTTTGAAATTGTGTCTGGTCGCTCCTTCCCGCCGTTGCCACAACTACCCGCAGCTGCTTTGGACCCCCCAGAATTCCAACAATGGATTTCATCCCTAGCCGAGGGATGGAAGTCGGTCCAAACCGCCTTACAACAAGCAAAGGACTCCCAAAAACTGCAAGCGGATAAACACCGCTCGGATTTCCCTCTGCGTGTGGGCTCCTGGGTGTATTTATCTACAAAAAATCTCAGAGACGTGCATAAATATTCCAAACTTGGCAAGAGATTTGTGGGACCTTTTCAGATAACTAAAGTGATTAATGATGTCACTGCTCGCTTAGATTTGCCTAACTCTCTTAGTAACATCCATCCTGTCTTCCATTCCAGCTTGCTCAAGGAGGCTCCCGCTTCCGATGTCTGGCACGACCCGCCGGAGAGGCCCCCACCGACTATTATTGATGGCCACAAGCACTACGAAATTGACGCTATCCTGGACTCTCGCTTTAATCGCAAACGCTTGCAATATTTAGTTTCTTGGGTGGGGTATTCCTCTGGGTATAATCAATGGGTTTATTCCGAAAACATTGAAGCCCCCACCCTTATTTCTGCTTTCCACCGCGCCTTTCCGCATAAACCTGGGGGGAAGGGGTCTTCTTTAGGGGAGGCAGAGTGTAAAGGATTCAATGGTGTTGATGGTGAAGTAACCTTGAGTGCATTCCACAGCCCGGGCGATGGGCCAGATGCATCGGCGGAGACTTTATCTTTGCGCGGGAGATGAAGACTCTGTTCCCATGGGAAGCAGGAAGGGGGGATGGGGTGAATGGTATTATAACCTGTGCTTCTGGCGGGAAGCGTCATTCCTGCCACTGCGTGTACTTGAGCTTTCTAAGATGTCTTAATAAATGGACTTTTACTCCCAAAGCCTTTTATTTCTGCGTCTATGGAATTCCTTACATTGTGGCAGGAATCCTAAATCATCTACATTCCTGTGCAGTGGACCTCTTGTCTTGCGATGGAGAGGTTGAATGTTACTGCGGAAGGTGCGGTAGCCCCCAAAGAGGGCTCCGACCTTTCCCTTCTGGATCTGGAGAAACCGGCAGGAGAACGGGCCTCGCTGGTGGCTCTTTCCCGTCCTCGTATCAGCACGAGTCTTCCTTTACTCCGTTGGAACGAGGGACGTGACGACGACAATGGGGACTTCCATGAGTCGTTTGGGGCGCTGTCCATGGATCGAGCGCCTGTGGATCGGATCTCTACCCGTTTTCATGTGGATTACAAACCTCAGATGCAACCTGTCATGGAGGAGACGGGCTTGACCACCTTTCATGCGGCAACCCAGGAATCCATTGAACGTTTCCTGGACTCGTATTTTGGTGATGCTCCCAAGGAACCACCGTGGCACAGCACTGGGGCCCGTCCAAAGGACACCGGGACTCAACCTGGAATTGGGAGGGGTATCCGTACCGCTTCCCAATCGGACCCCCCTGATCCCGGTCCGACGACCGCACCTGAGGTGCCTCGAGGAGCCACCGGTGGCTACGGTGGCTACGGTGCCTCTAATGCCTCGCTTCCTGACGACGAAGAGTCAGAGGAAAGCCTGCATTCCCAGCCGGACCGGTTTCCTCTCCCATCGAGAGAGGACTGGGATGAGGAAGTGGGGCGACTGCGAGAAGCCCAAGCGGCATGGAACCGTGAACGCCAGCTATGGGAGGAGGAACGGGCACAGTTGCAGCAAGAGCGCGAAAACCTGCAGAGGGACCGGGAACAGCAACGCAAAGAAGTCCAACTCGAGTTGGACCGTGCCAAAGACGCGCTCCAACGTCAATATGCCCAGAATCTGTCAGTCCATGGTAAAGTCCTGGAACAGTCCAGACTGGATTTACAACGACAACGCGAAAGCGTCCAGGCTCTGCGCACGCAAAGTGAACTCACTGAAGCCCTTAAACGGGACGAACTGGTTAAATTAGAACGAGAAAAAGCTGCTTTGCATGCGCACCAAGATGCATTGACTCGCAAGGAGAGGGAGCTGGCTGCGTTGGAGAGGGAACTAAGGAGGCAGCAGACCAGGGGGCCCCAAGTTGGAGCCTATGCTGTTACTGATCATGCCGGTGCCAGGGGGGCCACGTACCTAGGTCCTGCCACCCAAACGCCAGCGGCACCGCCAGCGCCCCCGATTCCGGCCCCCCCCGTACAACAGCTGCCTGCCCAGCCTGCTCAACCAGCGCAACCACCTCCCCAGCTGCAAGCGCCAAGAGCCATCGAACGGGGCTACTATCGGCCCCCGATACCAGCCCGTTTTGATGGGACCGCTTCCAAACTTCCCTACTTCATCTTGCAACTCAATGCCCACTTGGAAGACTATGATGATCTATACCGGTCTGAACGCGGAAAAATACGGGACATCGGCTCAGTCCTGGATGGGGCAGCAGCCGACTGGTTCGTGACTGTTTTGGATTTGCAGGATGAGGACTCTCGCACAGTGCCCGCATTCCTCCAAGCTTTAAGAGCGCGCTTTCAAGATCCAGGCGCCGAGAATGAAGCTATCCGCACCATCAAAACCATCCAGCAAGGCAACCGCCCGTTTGCAGAATTTGTCCGTGAATTTCGTGCGGCGGCTGCTCGACTTCCTCCTGAGTGGCCTGAACGCATGAAATGCGAATACTTCTCGGATGCTGTGGACAGCAAGCTACGTGAAACGGTGTTTTTAATTCGGGTTCCTCGTACCATTGCTGATTGGATCCAGTTGGGGTCTCAAGTGGCGTCTCGTTTGGAATACGCTCGTCAAGGAGGCCGCCCACGCCCTAAAGCCACTACTGTGTCCACCAAGTCAAGCCCAGCCGCTCCTACCGAAACCACCTCTGAACGCCGTCGCCGACTTGGGTTGTGTCTTTACTGCGGAGGGCCAGGTCATCTAGCCGCCAACTGTCCCAAGAAGCAAAAACCAACCGCTCCAGCTCCGCGCACTCCGTCTGCCAAACCACCACGCAGGTCGGGGCCGCCTCCCACTGGCTCGTCCAAAGCGGTAACCGAAGGCGACCCAGAGGAGGGGGAAGCAGCTGTTTGCCTTTCTTCAGCCCCCATCGACATGGGCCCTACTCCTGACGCGGTGAGTGAAGGCAGCGCTCCCATTACTGTTCAAGCATTTCTGGCCAACCCCGCTAAACACACTCGCATTATAGCCTCGGCCCTTGTGGATTCCGGCTGCTCCCACTGCTTAATGCGGCCCCAGGTGGCAGAGGAGTTAGGTCTGGACCGAATTCCCCTGGCTAAGCCCATACCATTCACCCAAATGGACGGCAGCCCCCTCGGAAATGAAGGACCGGCCCAGTTCAAAACACAGCCGGTTCTCCTCCGCTGCGCCGACCATTGGGAGAAAATTAGTTTCATTTTGGCGCCGGTGGCCAAACACTCCATAGTTTTGGGCATGCCTTGGTTATTGTTACATGAACCAAAATTCATTTGGAAAGAAAGGATCCTAGAATTCACTGACCCTCCCTGCGGTGAACACATGAATTGGGAAGAAAACCCAACGTCTCCTGACACACACCCCTCTCTGGCTTCCTCAGTGATTGCTCCCGATTCTATTGGCATCCCACCTGCATATCAGGATCTAGCCAGAGTTTTTCAGGAGCAGGAATGCGATCAGTTGCCACCCCACAGAGACACTGACTGTAAAATTGTCATACAACCAGGGGCGCAACTACCCAAGGGTAGAATCTACCGCATGAGTCCCAATGAGGAGAAGGAACTTCGTGCCTTCTTAGACAAGAACCTTGCTCGCGGTTTCATACGGCGGGCTACCAAACACACGCACGCTGCTCCCGTTTTGTTTGTCAAAAAGAAAGATGGGTCTTTACGGCTTTGCACAGATTATCGAGGTCTCAATGCGGTCTCCCTGTCCAATAAATATCCTTTGCCTTTGATCAAGGACCTTTTAGATGCACTCGGCAAAGGACGCATTTTTACTAAATTGGACTTGAGAGAAGCTTACTACAGAGTCAGAATTGCTGAAGGATATGAACACCTGACTGCTTTTAACACAAAATTTGGACAGTTTGAATATTTAATAATGCCCTTCGGGTTAAGTGGGGCCCCCGGAGCTTTCATGGCCCTTATCAACGAAGTTCTCCATGATTTACTGTACAAGGGAGTTGTTGTATACTTAGATGACGTTTTAATTTACTCGCAAACAATAGAAGAGCATGAAATATTGGTTCGAGAGGTGCTGAAACGCTTGCTTGACAACTCTCTCTTTGCCAAACTCTCCAAATGCTGTTTTCATCAGACCTCCATTGACTATTTGGGTTACCGGATCTCGCCCGAGGGCTTAAAAATGGATCCTGCTAAAATTGACGCAGTCCTCCAATGGCCTGCCCCCACCAACCGCAAAGAACTCCAGTCGTTTCTTGGTTTTGCTAATTTCTATCGTGATTTTATACCCCAATTTGCTGAACTGACTCTCCCTCTCACAGACCTCTTACGCACTAAGGGTAAAGATCCACTGTCCGCCAAGCCCGGGGCCCCCCTTGTCTGGTCTGAGAAATGTCAAACAGCCTTTCAACTATTAAAATCTGCGTTTACCACCGAACCTATTCTAAAGCACCCTGACCCGGATCTCCCGTTTGTGGTTCACGTGGACGCCTCGGACAAAGCACTTGGGGCAGCCCTGTTGCAGAAAAATAAAGATGGTAGACTGGTTCCGTGTGCTTATTTGTCTAAAAAATTCTCTGGTGCCGAGCTCAACTGGACTGTGGGAGACAAAGAGACTGCAGCCATCAAAGTAGCACTCTCCACTTGGCGCCACTGGCTGGAGGGGGCTAAGCATCCCTTTCAAGTTTGGTCGGATCATAAAAACCTGGCAGCTCTTTCCACCCCCCTCAAAATGTCCGCAAAACAACTTCGTTGGGCCGATTTCTTTTCTCGTTTCTCTTTTACAGTCCATTTTTTCCCTGGGAAAACCAACAAACTGGCTGACGCGCTCTCGCGCCTACCCGGGGAGGGGGGTGGGGCTGCCTTACGAGACATTCCACGCACTGTTCTTTCCCCCTCCCAGTTGGGGTTGGCTGTCACCCGATCTCAAACGTCCACTTCTCCTCCACCCCCCGTTCCCAGTCTCGTCTCTCCTTTCCTGCGGGAATTGGAGGAGGCGGGGCTGCACGAGCCTCCAGCGGCCGAAGGAGACTCCCAATTGCGTTTGGAGAATGGAGTTTGGCGGAGGGGGGAATGTTGGTACGTGCCTCCCCCCCTCCGCAAGCAGGTTCTTGAAGCTTGCCACGATGCCCGTTCGGCTGGACATTTTGGCTTTTTGAAAACTCTGCACTTAGCCCGCCGGCAGTTCTGGTGGCGCGCAATGCGCAAAGACATTGAGGCATACATTAAAGGCTGCTCGGTTTGTGCAGAAGCCAAAACCATCCCGGGAAAACCCCATGGACTATTGAAACCTCTCCCGGTAGCTTCCCGCCCTTGGGAAGTCATCTCCATGGATTTCATTACAGATTTGCCCGAAAGTCATGGCAACACGGTTTTATGGGTGGTGGTAGACTTATTCTCTAAGCAAGCCCATTTTATTCCATGTGCTTCCATCCCCTCCGCTCCTAAGTTGGCACGGCTATTTATTCAACATGTTTACCGTCTCCATTCCGCCCCCGTTAAGGTGGTCTCCGACCGCGGCCCCCAATTCATCTCAAAGTTCTGGAAAGCGTTTTTGGGCTTGTTGGGGGCCACCCCGGCCGTCGCCGCCCCCTACCACGTTCAAAGTGACGGCGAGACGGAGAGAACGAACAGAACCCTAGAGCAGTATTTACGTTGTTACACCAACTACCACCAAGACAATTGGTGCAAGCTTATCCCGTTTGCGGAGTACGCCTACAACAATGCGGTTCATAGTAGTACAAAGAAAACCCCCTTTGAAATTGTGTCTGGTCGCTCCTTCCCGCCGTTGCCACAACTACCCGCAGCTGCTTTGAACCCCCCAGAATTCCAACAATGGATTTCATCCCTAGCCGAGGGATGGAAGTCGGTCCAAACCGCCTTACAACAAGCAAAGGACTCCCAAAAACTGCAAGCGGATAAACACCGCTCGGATTTCCCTCTGCGTGTGGGCTCCTGGGTGTATTTATCTACAAAAAATCTCAGAGACGTGCATAAATATTCCAAACTTGGCAAGAGATTTGTGGGACCTTTTCAGATAACTAAAGTGATTAATGATGTCACTGCTCGCTTAGATTTGCCTAACTCTCTTAGTAACATCCATCCTGTCTTCCATTCCAGCTTGCTCAAGGAGGCTCCCGCTTCCGATGTCTGGCACGACCCGCCGGAGAGGCCCCCACCGACTATTATTGATGGCCACAAGCACTACGAAATTGACGCTATCCTGGACTCTCGCTTTAATCGCAAACGCTTGCAATATTTAGTTTCTTGGGTGGGGTATTCCTCTGGGTATAATCAATGGGTTTATTCCGAAAACATTGAAGCCCCCACCCTTATTTCTGCTTTCCACCGCGCCTTTCCGCATAAACCTGGGGGGAAGGGGTCTTCTTTAGGGGAGGCAGAGTGTAAAGGATTCAATGGTGTTGATGGTGAAGTAACCTTGAGTGCATTCCACAGCCCGGGCGATGGGCCAGATGCATCGGCGGAGACTTTATCTCTGCGCGGGAGATGAAAACTCTGTTCCCATGGGAAGCAGGAAGGGGGGATGGGGTGAATGGTATTATAACCTGTGCTTCTGGCGGGAAGCGTCATTCCTGCCACTGCGTGTACTTGAGCTTTCTAAGATGTCTTAATAAATGGACTTTTACTCCCAAAGCCTTTTATTTCTGCGTCTATGGAATTCCTTACATTGTGGCAGGAATCTTAAATCATCTATATTCCTGTGCAGTGGACCTCTTGTCTTGCGATGGAGAGGTTGAATGTTACTGCGGAAGGTGCGGTAGCCCCCAAAGAGGGCTCCGACCTTTCCCTTCTGGATCTGGAGAAACCGGCAGGAGAACGGGCCTCGCTGGTGGCTCTTTCCCGTCCTCGTATCAGCACGAGTCTTCCTTTACTCCGTTGGAACGAGGGACGTGACGACGACAATGGGGACTTCCATGAGTCGTTTGGGGCGCTGTCCATGGATCGAGCGCCTGTGGATCGGATCTCTACCCGTTTTCATGTGGATTACAAACCTCAGATGCAACCTGTCATGGAGGAGACGGGCTTGACCACCTTTCATGCGGCAACCCAGGAATCCATTGAACGTTTCCTGGACTCGTATTTTGGTGATGCTCCCAAGGAACCACCGTGGCACAGCACTGGGGCCCGTCCAAAGGACACCGGGACTCAACCTGGAATTGGGAGGGGTATCCGTACCGCTTCCCAATCGGACCCCCCTGATCCCGGTCCGACGACCGCACCTGAGGTGCCTCGAGGAGCCACCGGTGGCTACGGTGGCTACAGTGCCTCTAATGCCTCGCTTCCTGACGACGAAGAGTCAGAGGAAAGCCTGCATTCCCAGCCGGACCGGTTTCCTCTCCCATCGAGAGAGGACTGGGATGAGGAAGTGGGGCGACTGCGAGAAGCCCAAGCGGCATGGAACCGTGAACGCCAGCTATGGGAGGAGGAACGGGCACAGTTGCAGCAAGAGCGCGAAAACCTGCAGAGGGACCGGGAACAGCAACGCAAAGAAGTCCAACTCGAGTTGGACCGTGCCAAAGACGCGCTCCAACGTCAATATGCCCAGAATCTGTCAGTCCATGGTAAAGTCCTGGAACAGTCCAGACTGGATTTACAACGACAACGCGAAAGCGTCCAGGCTCTGCGCACGCAAAGTGAACTCACTGAAGCCCTTAAACGGGACGAACTGCTTAAATTAGGGCGAGAAAAAGCTGCTTTGCATGCGCACCAAGATGCATTGGCTCGCAAGGAGAGGGAGCTGGCTGCTTTGGAGAGGGAACTAAGGAGGCAGCAGACCAGAGG
>NW_025951143.1:0-11911 GCF_021028975.2 Sphaerodactylus townsendi
AATAATAATAATAATAATAATAATAATAATAATAATAATAATAATAATAATAATAATAATAATAATAATAATAATAATAATAATGTCAACAGAAATTTTCAATGTCAGAGAATCGAACTGTCATGAACTGCTACCATAAATCGGAACCCCAAAAGCGTGGCTACCAAAAACGGATGTACCGGCTGTGGAAACTCGAATATCCAGATTCAACTGTAACTGAACTGAGACTTGCTGACCAGAGGCGATTCATAACCAGGAACAAGGTGTTCAGTGAAGTCGAACTTGAAGAGAAATACGGAAAAATCATGAAACAGTAGAACAGGCAACTGTGGAGACAATTGTAGGAGTTCTAACAATATCCTGAGTCCACTGTGAACGTTTTTGATTTAGAAGAAAATGCAAAAAATTTTGCATAAAAAAACCTGTAGCCATTTTTAGTACACCTAGCACATTGACCACAAGACAACAAAGAACTTAAAGAGAAATTTTTGACCTATGCTAACTTGCATCAAAAAAAAAAAAAAAAAGGGAGAAAGGCAAGGACTACCAACATTGAAAACAATTACCAAAGAAAACATCTGGCACCTCTATTGGAAGATGTAGATGCTGCACTCACAACTATCCAGATAACATCAGTGGAGGAAGCTGTAATCTGGCTTGCATACAGTACGGCAGTGAGTTGTGACACAAGGGTGGAGGGATACAAAAGCTGAAATACATAAGAAAGAAAAATAGCTGGAAAACCAAAATGAAAAATCAGGTTGGAGTTAAAAATCAAGAACCCTCTGATCAGATACAAACAATCTGGAGAACATGAAGGAACAAAAAAACTGAAAAAAATGTCAAAATAAAAGAATAACCTGATTAAAAAATACTGGCTGAACACAAGAAGAAGAATTGAAGAAGCACTTGAAATTGTGGAAACAACAAATCACAACAACAATACAGAAAAATTGAGAGCGATATGAAGCTGAGAGTCATCCAGAACAAACAAAATCAACTTTTTCAAAAAAAATCTGATTGCGGTTCCACCAGAGTCTAGATCCAGCAGACGGCTGTGCAGAATGAAAAAACCAAGAAAAAGAACTGGCTGAGCTTGTTCTGGAAAGATTTGTTGAAACTGAAAAAAAGGCTACAACAAAAATGCTGGGTGGATAAAAGACTTTGAAAAAGAAATTTTCAAAAGAACAAGATGAGAAACTTGGAAATAACAACAGAAATGATCAGTAAAAAAAAGAGTGAAAGAAAAAGTCAAAAATTGGACATCACCTGGCAGCAGTCAGTTCTGCATGAATTTTAGCTCAAATATCTGACCAACCAACTGCTCAAAAATGGCCGAACAGTTCAATGAAATGCTGCAAGCTGGAAACATCGGTGAATGGATGGTAACGGGAAGAAACATGGCTGATACAGAAAGATTCAGCAAAAGGGACAATGCTGGAAACTACGAATTATTAGCGTTGTTTGCCTGCAATGTTCAAAAGAGCTGCTGACGGGCATAATTGGTGATCAAATCCAAGATTGCCGGGGAATGAGGCAAATAACATCTTATCAGTAGAGACAAAAAGGTAATAAAAGAAGAGGTAGGGGCACCAAAGATCCCGGCTTCTGATTGATAAAAAAATGATGCTGGAGAACTGCAAAAGCCGCTAAAACAAACCTGTATACAACGTGGATTGATTACAAAAAAGCATTCGACTCACTGCCACACAGTTGGATCATCAAATGTCAGATGTCATTGGGGTTTGTGAAAATATTAACAAGTTTACTCTCAAAATGCAATGAAACACTGGAAACTATGAGTTGTTAAGTGGGCCAACCAAAGCTTCTGGAACTGTCAGCATCCAAGAGAGGAATTTTCCAGGGTGACTCACTGTCCTCGTATTTGTTCATCATTACAGCCATGATCCCACTTTCAACAATTCTACCAAAAAAACAAACCCTGGGCTATCAAACACAAGAAATTCACCAAAAATTTCCCACTTGCTGTACATGGATGATCTAAAGCTTTTATTGGAGAAATCAGAAACTGAAATTCAGTCACTGGTAACACAGTCAGAATCTTCAACAATGACATTAGGTATGGAGTTCGGCTTGGACAAATGCGCCACTGAGTGGCATTTGAAAGGGAAAATTACTGACAGTAGGGGCATAGAGATGCCCTAATGGAAAAAACCATAAAGATTAATCAACCTGAATCCCTATAAATACCTAGAATACTACAATGGACAACATCAAAGCATGGACATGTGAAAAATGTGGTCCAACCAGAGAATATATCCAAAGGGTCCAGAAAAATTTTGCAGAACTAGAATTAATGGAATACGATCGGGCTATCAACACCTAGACCCTTACCGTCATCAGATACACTGCTGGAATTGTGAACTGGGCGCATAAGCAGAGCTGGATGATCTGGACAGAAAAACAAAGAAAACTGATGACAATCCATTTACTCGTACACCATTGGTGATGTTGTTAGACTTTACCTACCACAGAAAATCAGGAGGTAGGGGGCTGTAAGAGTGAAACAAGCGGTGGAAGAAGAGAAACATGCACTGGCAGATTATGTGAAAAACAGTGAAGAACCAACATTGATGGAAGTCAACAGCGAGAAAACTGCTCAAAGTTGCAAAAGACAAAGAGTGAATACCGTGAAATACACTGCACAAAGCAGAAGAGAAAACTGGCAAAAGAAGACTCTCCATGGACCAGTTCCTAGAAAAAATTGAGGACAAAATTGACAAAGGAAAAAAAAACCTGGTTGTAGCTCACAAAATGGAACTTTGAAAAGGGGCCCCGAGAGCTTGATTCTTGCAGCCCAGGAGCAAGCAATTCAGGTATAGCAGCCATCCAAAGCCAGAATTGAAAAGTCAACTACCGATCCCAAAGTGCAGACTCTGCAAGGAAGCAGACGAATGGCTTAATAGATCACATGCCCAGCTGCTGCAAGAAGATCGCATAGACGGACTACAAGCAGAGGCATAATACCGTTGCTCAGATGATTCACTAGGACATTACCCACATCTACCATCTGCCTGTGACAAAGAATACAGGTGGAATCACAAACCTAGAAAAGGTCAACTGAAAATAGACACGTAAAACTACTCTGGGACTTCCGAATTCAGACTGACAAAGTTTTGGAACACAATACTCCTGACCTCACGATTGTGGAAAAAAAGAAAGTGTGGATAGTTGATGTTGCAATTCCTGGTGACAGCAGGATTGATGAGAAGCAACTGGAAAAACTTGCGATACTGATTTAAGGATTGAACTACAAGGAACTCTGGCACAGAAACCAATTTTACAGGTGGTCCCAGTGGTGATGCGGCACACTGGGTGCAGTCACCCTAAAGATCTTGAGCGGCGCCAAAACAATTGGCGCTGACCGTCACCATATGTCGGCTGCAAAATTTCACCCTACTGGGATCTGCACGCGTGATACGTCGATACATCACACAGTCCTAGATGCTTGGGAAGTGTCCGACGTGTGATGTAATACAAAATCCAGCATATTGATCTTGTTTGCTGTGTATAACTGTTTTATAATAATAATAATAATAATGGTCATGTTCGCTGCTAAATTCTTAGCATTCCTAAAATTCTTTTTTTTCCTGTCACATCACAGCCAACTTGTGACTTCATACGGTTTTGAAGTCAAGAGATATTTAGATATTTACCATTGCCATCCTCTGCCTAGCATCCCTGGACTTCCTTGGAGGTCTCAAATCCAAATATTGACCAGGGCTGACTCTGCTTATCTTCCAAGATTTGCAGTGGAGTGCATCGAGCATCACACTGGGCAGACAGATGTACACATATAAGGCGCATTGTCTATATATGCAAGAGGCTGTTTTAGTCTTTTGGACTTTCTTCCTGGGCTGGGACACTTTGCTCCTCGTTTCTTACTGGCCCATGCATACATTATTGCAGCCAGTCAACGATAAATTAGATTGTCTTGTGTACAATGAGCAAAATCCGGGTAAGCATGTAGCTTGAGAATATTGCCCATCAGAAGATCAAGCAATTATCCCTTTGCTTAGCAACAGTGCTTTAATTAAGCTAGTTAATCGGAGAGGTGTGAGCCGGAGAGGAAGATCTACTGCTTAACCGAAATTGATTGACTTCGGAAAAAAGTCCTTGAGTGGAGAAATGACTTGACCTTTGGAAGCTATCAAGCTAATAAAGCATCCTTAGAACTTTTTTTTGTCATCTCGAGAACATTTGATTGATTGCTTATAAGCACACTGTCAGCAAGATGTTTTAATTTTTCAGTAATTTGGATATATGCTTCCTGTATGCGCGGGGGAGGGGGATTTTAAAAGGGCGGGGAAATGGAATAACGGCTGTTGTAATCTCAGGTGAAAGGGAGGCATAATTTCCCATTTGTATGCAAAACAACAATTTAGAAAACACACTTTGTTACTTATCCCCACTTTTGACATGTTGTGTGGTTTCCGGGCTGCAGGCTGTGTTCTAGTAGCATTTTCTCCTGATGTTTCACCTGCATCTGTAGTTGGCATTTTCAGAGGATCTGATGGTGGTAAAGCAAGTGGACTATATATACCTATATGTCCAGGGTGGGAGAAAGAACGATTTGCCTGTTAACAAGTGTAAAGGGTTCAATTAGCCAGCTTAGTTTGCATGTGTTGGGTGGGATCCACTCATTTAGCATGTGAGTAACCATGAAGATAGCATCATCAATAGTGAGGGTTGTTATGGGTTTCCTGGGCTGTGTGGCTGTGGTCTGGTAGGTCTTGTTCCTGACGTTTCACCTGCGTCTGTGCCTGGCATCTTCAGAGGTGTCGTAAGGTTGTTTCGGTTAGCTAAAAGTTTGATTCAGCCTTGGCTCTACATTCCTGCTTCTGGGCGTCTTGCCCGGAACTCCCGTTATCTCTTGCTTAGCCTTGCTGCGTGCTTGCTACTGTCCTGTGTGAACTTGTTCTTGGTGGGAATAGTGAGATGGGAAAGAAGGGTTGTTTGGGTTGGGGTTTTTCGCGGGAAAACGTCAGCCTGTAAAAGCGGCTGCTTGGGAGAGCCTGGTCAGAATTCGCATTGTCTGTAGAAGATCATGATTGCCAGATCAATAAAGAACGATTAAAGTTACTGTTGGCCTGGACTTTGCTGATTCCTTACAGATGTATCACATAGAGAAGTGTGTTGTGTCCAGTGTAACACACTTCTCTCTGTGATACACCTCTGAAGATGCCAGCTACAGATGCAGGCGAAGCGTTAGGAACAAGATCTACCAGACCACGGCCACACAGCCCGGAAAACCCACAACAACCAGTTGAATCCAGCCGTGAAAGCCTTCGACAATACATTGACAACCTTTTACCTTGCTCACGTGTGCTTAGAAATCATGGGTTGTCAGTTCAGCGCTTTGAGTTCTCCTTTTAGTTCCTGATCCTTGACTTCCACGTGCTATTCCTGAACTGACTACGGAATTAGATTCACCCCCACGTGGTCAAACCCCAAGCGGGTACAGATCACTCAGTGTTCGGCAAGTATAATTGGAAGCCTCTTATGCAAACAGGACTCATTATAGAGCGCATATCTAAGAGCTTGCCTCGAGCTAGTAGTAAGCACTGGCAGCAGCCACAACAGGCCTGTCAAATCCCCGGCCGCAATTGAGCGACGTTAGATGTGTGCATGTGGATTTCACTAATAGGCAGCCGTTAGGAGGAGATCCGGGGGCAAGCGACAGAATTTCAGCCGAGCGCCCTGGGCCAAAAAAGGGGGTGAAATCGGGGGCATGAGCGGAAGACATTGACAACTGTTCTTCTCCATGACATGTTGTTCTTTCCCTCCTCACAGGAAGCAGGAGCTGTCTTTGACTGGGTAACAGTACCGACGGCACAGTGACGTGAGGAATTTTCGGTGTGACATTTGCAGTAGCTGGCAAAAACTTATGAACCCTCATGAATGCCCAAGCCGCCCCCCCCCCAGCGTTGTGGCGATAAGTAAGATTAAATGAGCTGGGGATCGGCTAACATGCTGACATTATATTCTGTGCACCACTAGATCAATCATCATAACCTGGCACAAGAACAGCCAGCCTGACAGGAAATGTGGAAAGATGTTTCTCTTCACCAGAGCTGAGTGTGCATCCTGGCATCAGGTAGACTAGGCTGGAAGATCTGCAGATGTGGATCCATCCATCCATCCATCCATCCATCCATCCATCCATCCATCCATCCATCCATCCATCCATCCATCCATCCATCCATCCATCCATCCATCCATCCATCCATCCATCCATCCATCCATCCATCCATCCATCCATCACTCATAATGTACAAGTCTGCTTTTTTCCTGCTACAGGAATCAGACATTTCCCTGTGTGTTGGAATGCACAGTGAACTGTTTCTTCATTCTTGTTTTAACATGCTAACGTAGTGAGGCCATTTTCCTTTTTAGTCCCCTTTGGTTTCATACTCTCAATTAAAAATACTCTCAATTTGAGTTTTGAAAACAAGACATTGCTTAGTATGTGAAATTTGACCATCATCCTACACCACGAGAGCCAGCTTGGTGTAGTGGTTAAGAGCAGCTGGATTCTAATCTGAAGAACTGAGTTTGATTCCCCACTCCTCCACCTGAGTGGCACAGGCTTACCTGGTGAACCAGATGTGTTTCCGCACTCCTACATTCCTGCTGGGTGACCTTGGATTAGTCACAGTTCTCTCTGAACTCTCTCAGCCCCACCTACCTCACAAGGTGTTTGTTGTGGGGAGAGGAAGGGAAAGAAGCTTGTAAGCCACCTTGAGTCTCCTTACAGGAGACAAAGGGGGGATATAAATCCAAACACCTCCTCCTCATCGTCTTCTCTACTAATAATAAGGTCAGAACCTGCCAGGAATTAAGTTTTCTTTTACTCTTGTGTTTTCTCCTTCGGTTAGTTAAAAAAGGGACAGAGTCCCCATCGTCCAGCAACTATGATCCTTGTAATGATCTTTGTCATTCTTTACACTACATAAAATTCTCCACGGAGACAAAACGTGACACTTCTTCAGTGGGCTACATGCTCTCCTAGGGATAATCCATCTATAAAACCGGCAATTTCAAGGACTGTCTGAGTAAAGAGGAATGAGAAAGACACACAGAGAGAGGCCAGAAGGAATCTAGTCCTGGGTATTTCACTTTCCACTGAAGTTTTCTGTGAGATGGCCAGAGTTGTTTTAGCGTTGGATTTTTTTTACAGGAACTAGGATGGCCAATCTCTAGGTGGTAAATGGAGACCTCTTGGGATTATAACTCATCTCCAGGCAACAGAGATGAGTTCACCTCAAGAAAATGGCTGCTTTGGGAAATAGACAATATGGCATTATACCCCGTTGAAATTCCTCTTCCCCCAAATCCCACCTTTGTCAAGCTCCACCCCCCAAAATCTCCTGGTATTTCCTCACCTGAAGCTGGCCATTTTAGATTGCATGTTTTGAAATTCAGGATAAATATTTTAATAATAATAACAAGCCTTTATTGGCATAAAATAAACATACAAAATAAGCATACAAAATTTGCCCATTATTGCTCACAGTTATAGACACTGGTACTAAAATATATACATGGTCCTTCTATAACTATAGAACCTTCCTTCGACTAAGTTGACTCACTTGAACGTCATCGGATACTTACAGAAGCTAGAAAAATTACTGCTGGCTATATGCGGTCATAATACATGTACATTGATCTGTATCCATCTAGACTTACGTCTATTATCTTTAGCAGAAATTTTGCTACATTCTCACACACTGTGGGATCCATGTTGTTCAAAAGCATAGGTATCTTAAGAGCATCAGTTAGATTGTTATACAGAAGTGCAGGTTGCGACATTCTGGTTTTTGCAAACCTTACACAATGAAAAAGGGTATGATCGAGTGTCTCCACCTGACCCATATTGCATGGACACAGCCTCCTCTGTTTATCAATTTGTTGATATCTGCCATAAAGCAGCATAGAAGGCATTAGATTGAATCTGGCCAGTGTTAAGGCTCTTCTTAGTTTAGGGTTGGTGATCCAATATAAATAGTTGGCCATAGGTCTTTGTTCAATTGGAATAAGCAGGGTCAGGGGGGAACACGTTTTCCTCGCAGCAGGATAAATATTGAAAAGAATGATTGCAGGTTGTAGTACTGCGATCCGGAGGAGACCGAAGGCAAGAAAGTCAGAATTGTGGACTCAATGAAATATTTGAGCCAATGGAAATCTCTGGAAAGGATTGTGGAGAAAAGGATGTCAGACTTTTCACAAAAGAGCTGTGTGTTGAACCCATGAAGCTGTCTTCTACTGTATCAAAGCCTTTCAGCAAGGCTTATTTCAAGGAAAATCTCCTTGGGATGGATATAGACTATCTATCTATCTATCTATCTATCTATCTATCTATCTATCTATCTATCTATCTATCTATCTATCTATCTATCTATCTATCTATCTATCTATCTATCTATCTATCTATCTATCTATCTATCTATCTATCTACCTACCTACCTACCTACCTACCTACCTACCTACCTACCTACCTACCTACCTACCTACCTACCTACCTACCTACCTACCTACCTACCTACCTACCTACCTACCTACCTACCTACCTACCTACCTACCTACCTACCTACCTACCTACCTACCTACCTACCTACCTACCTACCTACCTACCTACCTACCTATCTATCTATCTATCTATCTATCTATCTATCTATCTATCTATCTATCTATCTATCTATCTATCTATCTATCTATCTATCTATCTATCTATCTATCTATCTATCTATCTATCTATCTATCTATCTATCGATTTATAGACTGCCCCATCCCCAAAAATCTCCTTGGGATGGATATGTGTGTGTGTATGTGTGTTATATATACACACACATACATACACATATGTGTGTCTGTGTGTGTGTGCGTGTGTGTGTATGTAGTAAATTATATATCTCTCCTTATTTTTTAAAAAAAATCAAACTATATGCCTTTTCACACAAATCTTTTAAAATGTTTCTAAAACATTTAAAATGTTTCTAAAACATTTAACCCCCCACCTTTTACAGCAATGTGTGACTGCCACCACCCCCTTGAAATGATTCCTGACCACCATTATGTAATGTCCTCTGTCCCTTTTTTGAGTTCTATGTTGAATCAACGATTTAATACTTCACATTTTCATGTTGCATCTATACCCCTCACATACTCAATGCTTCGAAGATTGGTTCCCCCCCCCCATATAAACAGACAGAGAAATGCTGTACATCAACAGGCAAAGGAGAATGGAGTGAGCTCAGAAATGGCACTGAGGAGGAAATTCAGGGAAGCAGGGAAGCATGGGAAACACAGTTGGAGTCGGTTGATTGCACAGCAAAGGAAGCCATTTTGAAAATGTTTCAACTGAAGCGCCATTTTAAAAGGACACTCATGTAAAATGTTTTGAGGCTGGAAATAAAATGTTTGGGGGTGAAACAATACAGACCTCCACAGAGGAAACATTTTATTCCCTGGCTCTAAACACTTTAAAACATTTGTGCAGAAAAGGTAAGGTGACCAGATTGTCACCTTTGTAAAGCGGGACCCAAGCGGGTGGCCGCGCGCACGGCCGTGCATGCGCGCGCACAGCCGCAGGAGCGCACTGCCTTCTGGGACGCTCCTGTTTCCTGCCCTGGGAGCCCCCCAGAAGGCTGTGCGACAGCCTTACAAAAATTGGGACTGTTCAAAAAACCCGAGGGAAGCAGGACATATTGGTTTAAGGTGGGACTGTCCCGCCAAAAGCGGGACGTCTGGTCACCTTGAGAAAAGGCCTGTTTCTCAATGTTTTTTAAGGTTGGCTTAAGCTGGAAAAGGCCTCATCCTCCATAGACTTCTGAGAAGGCCCAGTGAGAGATCAGGTCTGCTTCACTTTCCCATTCCTGTTGTGTTTAGTAAGTTATATAAATCATTATGGGAGAGAGACACCTGTCTAAATTCTTCTTTGAACAATTCTGACTAAAATATTCTTTGGCAGCTGAAGGAACATGTGGGGCTGCTAATAGAAAGCCCGCTTCAGATGGTGCACGTTTCTATTCGGAACAGATTATAGGCGCGTAAAGCTGAACTTTCATGCAGGTGATGATTTGCCTCCATATGGGCTGCAAATTTCTGTGGGAAATTAACAACAGGTGAGTGCGGCACAGCAGTTAGGATGATGAACCGGGATCTAAGAAACCTCTGCTCGACCACAGAAGCTTGCTGGGTGACCTTGGACTAACCACATACTCTCAGCTTTGCAGGGTTGTTAAGAGGATGAAAAGTCAACTATGGTCCATTCTCCAAAGCACAAATAAGACATCCTGAGGATATCTTTAAAAAAAAGCTATCTCCTTGTTTTTTTTGTTCAGGCAGCATGGACACAAAAAGGTATCAGAGGATAAGGGCCTCCCCCTCACCATTTCCTCTCTCCCAAATTTAACCGTGGTGGTTAAGAAGGTCCAGCAAAGACTGTACTCTCTGAGACTTTTAAGGAAACAACAACTGAATGGAAAACTCCTGGTGTCCTTTTACCGCTGTGCTATAGAGAGTGTCTTAACCTACTGCATCTGTGTATGGTTCTCCAGTTGCACAGTGGCAGATAGGAAGGCGCTCCAAAGGGTGATCACTACTGCTCAGAGGATTATCGGCTGCCCTCTCCCCTCCTTGGAAGAACTCTATAATTCCCGAAGCCTAAAGAAAGCCCAAAATATTCTGAGAGACCTGTCTCATCCAGCACACTCTCTTTTTGAACTGTTACCATCCGGCAGATGATACAGGTCTATCAAAACTAGGACAAAGAGGCTTAGAGACAGCTTCTACTCTAGAGCTGTGGCTATGCTGAACTCCGCGGCTTCGTGTTGATGTGTTTGGGGCTGTGTAGGGATGGGTGGAGGAAGGGGAAAGTGAGGATGGGGTATGAGTCTGAAATTGTGTGCATCGAGGAATGCTGCTGTAAATTTCGTTGTGCGTGCACAATGACAACAAATGTTTATGCTTGAAGTTCTTGTGCCTAACATTTTATTGTGCCACAATGATTCTCCACGCCTGCAGCCATTTGATGAAGGTTTTGCTGGGATGTGTGCTCTGCAGGCTCCACTACTGGGCACCTTTACAGCCTGAAAAGAGTGCCTGGTTGTACTCAGCTCGTCCTGCTGATTCTGGCAATACATAGTTTCTCCTTTTTTATTTTCGATGAGCTGTCTTCAAAGACACACAGATACGATATGAAAATTGGCATGCATTCTGAAATAGTGACTTCAAAGACAGCTCTTCCTTTCTTTTTTAAAAAAAGAAAACTATATATTGCCAGGTTCATCAGGACATGCTGAGTACAACCGTGTACTTTTTGGGCTGAAAAGAAGACCAACAGTGGAGCCGATGCAGCAAACTTCCTGGGGAAACATTCAGCAAATAGCTGCAGGCATGGAGAATCCCTGCAGCACCATAAAATGCTGAGCGCGAGTGGTGGAGGAAACTGACAAGAGAACTGTAATGGTTGAGTGGAATTTTTTTTCTGCCTTAGCTCCTGAGCTCCACATGGCAAAAGGAGGCAACTTGCGGGCAACTTGGGGAAAAAAAGGTGGTAGCTTTGCACCCTTAAAATAGAATGGCTGAGACTGAAATAAGACATGCTGAGCACATTTTGGGGGAAAAGCTGTGCAGAGTTCCTCTCTGAGATGCCTTTTATTCCATCCTCAGGATGTCCTCAATGTAGTGTAGTGGTCAAGAGCAGGTGCACTCTAACCTGGAGAACCATGGGCTAGTCACAGTTCTTTGGAACTCTCTCAGCCTCACCTACTTCACATGGTGTCTGTTGTGGAGAGAGGAAGGGAAAGGAGCTTGTAAGCCACCTTGAGTCTCCTTACAGGAGAGAAAGGTGGGATATAAATCCAAACTCCTCCTCCTCCTCCTCTTC
>NW_025951144.1:0-31355 GCF_021028975.2 Sphaerodactylus townsendi
GGAAGGGAAGGGAAGGGAAGGGAAGGGAAGGGAAGGGAAGGGAAGGGAAGGGAAGGGAAGGGAAGGGAAGGGAAGGGAAGGGAAGGGAAGGGAAGGGAAGGGAAGGGAGGAAGACAGCTGTAGCACATGGTCCCCTTCTTCAGCCACAAATGCTTCAGGAAACTGCTTTCCCTCTTTCATTGGGGGGATCATTTGATGATGGGCTAGATTTAACAGAGGTGTCAAACTCATGGCCCTCCAGATGTTAATGAACTACAATTCCCATCAGTCTCTCCCAACATGAGCATTGACTACACTGGCAAGGGTTGATGGGAATTGTAGTTCATGAACATCTGGAGGGCTGTGAGTTTGACACCTGTGGGCTAGAATATCGATATAACTGCAATAACAGTAATCTATACACCGTATATACTCATGTATAAGCCAACCTGTGTATAAGCCGAGGCACCTAATTTTACTGCCCAAACCTGGGAAAACTTATTGACTGGGGTATAAGCCTCCTGGGAAGCCAGGAGGCAGAGAGAGCTCCTTATTTGGGCAGTGACATCAGGGGGAGTCACTGCCCAAATAAGGAGCTCCCTCTGCCTGCCAGCTAGCTGGGCTTCGTCAAACCCAGCCGGCAGGGAGTGGGAGCTCCTTATTTGGGCAGTGACTCCCCCTGATGTCACTGCCCAAATAAGGAGCTCCCTCTGCCTGCCCGCTAGCTGGGCTTTGTCAAACCCAGCCGGCAGGCAGAGGGAGCTCCTTATTTGGGCAGTGACTCCCCCTGATGTCACTGCCCAAATAAGGAGCTCCCTCTGCCTCCCGGTTTGAGGAAGCCCAGCCAGCCAGGGTGCCTCTGGGTTCCCCCCTCACCCTGGAGGAGGGCAGCAACAAGGGGCTTCTGGGCGGCAGGGAGGTTGTCCCACCCCGCCCCCAGCCTGCTTGCCATTGATAGAAAATGGTGACTTGCGTATAAGCCGAGGGGGCTTTTCTCAGCCTTTAAACAGGGCTGAAGAACTCGGGTTATACGCGAGTATATACGGTATATAAAAATGGAACCATGCGTTTGTTGCTTCGAGAATAACCCCGCACCTGCTGGCCCAAATGCTCTGAAAATTTCATAGACACTTACTCATTCCCTTGACTGTGTTCTTACGTACCTCCCATTGTCAGACAACACACCTGAGCTAGGTAAAACATCTTTTTTCCTGGCACACCAGGCCATGAAGCTGCCTGTGTGTAACTGTCACCCTTAAAATGTTCATGCCCTTAGAATGTTTGCTCAGATGGCCAGATATGAGCAGTGAAAACAGTACATAGGCAATAACTCGAGTGGACATGAAACACATACACACGTTGCTGTGTGAGACATCAGGTGGGGTTCCCCCCCTCACACGCAGGTACCTTTCACCCACTGCTACCATACAACACACCTACTCTCATACACATTCAGCGGAGGGAGAGGGAAGGGATAGAGGGGGAGGCATGCAAGGGAAGAGAAGTGAGGGAGGGGACAGAGAGTGAGGGTGCCATGCAAGGTAGGGGAGGGAGGGGGTCCAGCATCTGGATATGACCCACCCACTCTAGCAAGGGAAAGGGGGAGGGAGGTAGGGGGTGGGGTGCCATGCAAGGGAAGAGACGTGAGGGAGGGGAGAGAGGGAGGGGTGGCATAAAGGGAGGGGAGGGAGGGCCCAGCCAGCCTAGATTCCCTAAATACTCGAGGTTACAGTTCAGAAAACCAGGTTGCCTCCAAGGCACGTGTTACTTCAGGAGCAAGTCCTGTAAAGCAACCATTAAGAGTGATTCTTTGGAAAGGCTGAGTTGCGCCCTCAGGAGTGGTTTAATACTCAGAAGCGACACCCACTGCCACCACCCCAATTTACTCCCGAGTAAAGGACCATGACCCGCCAGCCTAGATGTGTGTGGGAGGGGTGCCTTTCTATTCCCCAAGGAATGCGGTCACACACATCAATGACATCGCGAATGTATCAGCCTCCGGCGTTTCACATGAGCACGTACTGCTAGCTCTCTGCAATTAGATTTTGCTGCTACTGTTTCCTTTCCCATTTCACTCACACAGCATAATAAGCCCACAGCAATCCGTGGCGGGCCCGCTAAAAGTATTTATATATATAAATTTAAAGGCTTTTACAAAGCCAGCAGTTTTGAAGCTACCAGGTTGTGATGAAGGAGGTGTAGTGTAGCCTTTAAGGCTGATTTGAGTGGATCAGAAGTTCGAAGAACCAGGAACTGGGAACCGAAAAGCAAAGTTCAGTAGAACAAACTCCGCATACTGCAGGCTGAGGGCTGCCTTTTCAGCTACTGTATGTAAACAGAAATGCAAAAGGAGTTAATGCCACTTCAAGCTCACTGTGCGGTGAGTGAGCCTCCGAGAGATAGAAGGTATTCCGTGCACTTAATAATGGGGCCAAAGGGTATTGTGGGGATAAACTGATCAATGTAAAGCTGCATTAGGTCCCCTATGGGGAAGAACACTGTGTTACTCTGGAGTGCTGCCTTCGTAAGGAGCTGTGACTTTAGTAGCTCATTTGTTGCTATTCATATAAATTGATAAATGTTTGTACCACTAAGTAATGTAGGAAAGGTCAAAAAGAAAAGTGGATAAAAATATACTCTTCCTACAAAGTGATCAAAGCCATACGAACTGAGTTTAGTCATCACATGAAAGATTAAAATGCCCTGAGTCCAATAACAAAACCCATTCTGTTATTCTTGTTTGTTCAGGAGTCTAACCAGCATTTGCAGGTACTCCTAGAGGTTCTGAGGGGCAAAAGTTTATTTTACACATGCATGATGCACTGCACACTGACAGTAGTCATCTTCTGTACAGAAATTGGTAACTATCTAGCATGGAGTTATGTAAGCTATATGTAGAAATGCACTTATGGCCAGGCATATGCAAAAAATCATAATAAAACAAGTAAGTCATTAAAGATGTGGAATATATCTTCCTTACAATGTTCAAATTATTTTTCCTTTTTCTTATGAGGTAGAAATTGGAATAAATCGTTGTCACATTATAATAATTAAACAGAAATGCTTCACGGGAACAAACAGAACCAAATTAAAATTGCTTTAGGGGAGGGGGCAATTCCAAACCCCAGGCCACCCATTATCAATCCCACACACACAGTTCAATCTGTTTATCATAGAAAGATCATATAGAATTTACTCCTAGATTTAAGGAAGAACATCCCACATATAGTTCTAAAATTGCAATGGTCTGCACAAAGTGTCATTTCTAATAGATGTTCTCCTCAACTAAAGTGGGTTCTCTCAAAATCACTTGCCTAACAGTTGGAAATAGCCAGTGTGAAACATCTCCCATGACCCAAAATGAGCTGAGAAATGATAGAGAGAAGATCTATGCACTGTATCCCATAGACACAAGTAAAATATTCTATATTGAAAAAAAAAAAAGAATTAAATGTTTTATTGCCATAAGTTGTTTTCCTTGCAGTAAATCCCACCATTACTACTAATGTACCTTGCAGATCACCAGTTATTGTAAGTGTTAAAACCTGATTATGCAAAACTAAGCTTTTTCTTGGTAAAGGGGATGGTTCCAAACAAGTTGCAGAATGTCATAATTGCTTCCCTAGCCTAAGGCAAGAGCATATATATTTCATGCCTAATCGACTCTTCTCAAAAACATGTATGGGTGACCTTTACCCTTGAAGAACTGGAGGATGTCATCATATCCTTGCAGAAGGAGGCGGAGGCAGAGGACTTTCCTCTTGTCACATCTGAAAGCAAATTTTTTCTCATTGGTTTGATGCCCTAAAGCTATCTATTTAATATGGAGAGGGACAACATTAGTTATGTTTTGCTTTTTCCTTCCCCTTTCTTATGTTTTAAATTTAGATCAATTCAAACTACTTCCATTCATATGTGATGCAAAACAAATTAAATAACAGAATTCGTTTTGAAAATAGTACATCTGATACTGTCAAGCAGTTTCACTTTGTTTTATTTTGTTGAACATTCTCATTGCTTTGCTGGTATCCTTTGGTATTCTTGGCTACTGTTTCTTCTTGGCACCATTTTCCTTCTTGTTTTCCATCATAGTCCTTGGTTTCATATGCCCATTCTGCCATTTAATACAGCTGGTTGGGATGACTCATATGATTTGTGTCTGAGATATCAATACTGGACATGGTTTCATCAATACAATGGTATGTCTCACTACCACTGATAGAATTAAACAAAAATTAGAGTATCTGAGGCTGAGGGTTGTAAGGGCAAAGAAAAATGAGAAGGAGAACTGCATGGATGCAATATAGCCAAGTCTATAGTGAGCATCGAAAACTGTTTTTCAACACAAGGTACTTTGCAACACTCCAAAAAAGAATATGAAAGAGGTCAGCAAGGCTATGATCAAAATGCAGCTCCTCAAGTCAACTATCAGTGATAGTGTCACTATCAGTGGAAGTGACTGCATTTTGGTCTTAAAGCTAATACATGCAGTCTGGCAACTGATTTATTGGTTGGTTTTTCATCAACCAAGATTTTGCTACACACCTGGCAAAGGTGATCTGACCACTTATCATGTACATGCCCCAGATTCAGCATACCACCTTTTACCCTATATTAAGTTAGTTTGCAAAGGTCTGCAAAGCCAGTTTGTGTTTGGAATACTTAAACAAATAACTTTACCAAAGTCACACAGTAATTTGGATTGTGCATGGGCCATTTTGTCCCTATGGTTGATTACAGAATGGGGACAAGGGGAGGATTATAATGGCAGTAGTGGAGGAGGAGAACATAGTCAAGAGAGTGAAGTGCTAATGTCACCTTCATCATTTAGTTACCAGTAGTTATTGAACAGATCCAGGTAATTAGGCCAAATAATGTTATCTTTATTTGTATGTTCTTGCAGACTTCATGTGTATGTCAGGGGGAGGGTGTTGTTTCGTTTGCTATCAAAGCCACTTTTTCGCTGACTTATATGTCAACTTTATTGGAAGGCGTTTAAAGTCAACAAATGTTCAGCAGTGGTTTGCCATTGTCTGTTTCTGGGTATCAACACTGGACTTCCTTGGAGGCCTCCCATCCAAATATGAACCAAGGCTGCACTTTTTCGTTTCCAACATCTGATGTGATCATGCAAACCTGGGCCTACTCAAGAGTCCAGGGGCAAATGTCAGGTTTCCTAAAGCTGTTGAGGAGGGCCAGAAGAGGCAGCCAACCTAGGTGCCACTTTGAAGTGTCTGGTGGGGATGCATTGGCCCAGTTGTGTTTCTGCCTATGGGCAAGGTGAGCAGTTGCCCAGGGTGCCCCAATGGCGCAAAACTTGCAAATCTCGTTTGGGAACATTGTTTTTGGTATTTTCAGTGGTTTTTCTGTTTTTGGCCTGAAGGGGGTGCAGTTTTTAGGCTAGCAGCACCAAAATTTCAGGGATTTTTTGAGAGACTCTCCTGATGATATTATCGCAGGTTTAGGTGAGAGTTTGGTTAGGAGTCCCAAAGTTATGGACTCAGAAAGGAGTGCCTATCACCCCATTGTTTCCAATAGGCGCTAATCGCAGCTGGGCGCTACACCTTTGAGGGTCCATAACTTTGGACCCCCTAGACCAAACGTCACCAAGCTCCCCAACTGGTATCATCAGCTGAGAAGATCTCCTAAAGATACTCTGAAATTTTGGTGGCCTATCTGCTCAATTGCACCCCTGACAGCATGAGCACCGCCTACATTTCCCCAAATTCTCCTTTTAAATCCACCCACTTTCTGCCAATGCTTTGTTTTCTATCTCTCTTTTATTCATCTCAATGCCTAATAAAGGTTATTAATAACTATTATTGCATTAAATCCACCCCCTTCGGCATGGATTTAAAAGAGGGAGGAATCCTGAGGGTCCCCCAGTTTAAACATTAGAGAAAGTGATGCTGTTTCAGGGTGGGGAGAATCCTCCACCAAAATGTTGTTTAAACTGGGGACCCTAAAATCCAGCTGCAAAAAAGTGTGTCATGCCCCCACAAGGCAGCACTTTAGTTATTTCCCTTTTAAGATTCAGTTTCCCTGTAGTTAGTATGGGTTTTGCCTCATTATTAAGTCTTTCGTGGGAGGGTGTTTTAGTTAGTCCCTGCCCCCTTAAAGACTTTTTCCCAGCAGACAATTCTCCTTTCCCCCACCCAGAAGCCCTCTGTGTTGGTTATTCAGTTAATCTATGAGGTGCTAAGGGTGAGGATCTCCGCACTGTTGCTTACCGCGTCTACACTAAACCATATAGGTCCAAGACAAGACCATAGGTTTATATGAGTGAAGTCCCTAAAAAAGAGAGACAAGCCAAGTTCATCTACAGCAAAGGGAAACAGAAGTATTCCAGAGCTACAAGGGAAGCAAGGGACTGTCCTACCAGCCATGACTTAGCAGCCGAAAGAAGAGACAAGTTTACAGCTTCCTACAAGCCCTGAGGATAAGCAGAATTACTCTGTTTAGTTAACCCTGGGAGGAGTTAGGGTCTTGTTTCTTTCTTTGAATACAGCCATTTTAAGAACTGTAGAAACTGGCTTGCATTCCCCCTTTCTGTCCCAACCAAGAACAGGGCACCTCAATCAAAGGCAGCTTGGTAGTGTGGCTGACAGAACAAAGTGCATTGGAAGTGGTTTGAAAATGCTTTATTCTGCATTTGAGAAAGTGCTCTTGGCCTCACTTCCAAAACACCTTTAGAAAGTGATTTTGCATTAGTTCAGTAAGCATCATTGTGGACCTGCTGCTCTAGGAAAGTGATAAAAAGAAGAAAAGTCTACAGTTAACTTTAACATATGCTGATCATAAGAGGCATACCAAGAGTGATGACATGCTTGGAAAGACAGCACCCCTTACCTTGTGGTGAAGGTGGTGTATTTGCCTGGGGTTGTTTTTCGTGGAAGTATTTATACCCCATATTTTGGCCTTCAAGGTTAACCAGAGTTCAGAAATGTCATTAAGAAAAGAGTGGACTGTGTTAAGACATTAGTCTATATATATATAAAAAGCTAACAGTGTATTTGTTGATGATAGTATACCTCAGTAACTGCTGGGCCAATTCCTCTGAAAATTCCCAGCCACTATAGTCAGCCAGGCGAGAGTGTTTTTAGATGTTCACATACCTGAAATTTCATACCTGGCCCAGGTAAAACACCTTTTTTCCTGGCGCTCCATGGTGAAGGACATGCAGCTGCCTGTGTGTAACTGTCACCCTTAGAATGTTCGTGCTGCTTAGAATGTTCACTCAGATGGCCAGATATGAGCAGTGGAAACAGTACATAGGCAGTAACTCGAGTGGAAGTGAAACACATACACACACATACACACGAGGGAGAGGGAGGGGTGGCATGCAAGGGGAAGAGAGTGGAGGAGGGAGAGGAGAAAGGGATGGAGGGAGGCATGCAAGGGGAAGAGAGAAGTGAGAGAGGGGGGAGACAGTGAGGGGTGGCATGCAAGGGAAGAGGAGGCAGGGGGGCCCAACATGCTTGATATGACACACCTCCACCCTAGCAGAAAGTGAGAAAGGGGAAGGGAGGGAGGGGAGGGTGGCATGCAAAAGGGAAGAGAAAGGAGGAGGGAGAGGGAGGGGAGGCTACATGAAAGGGATGGGAGGGAGGGGCCAGGCACTGCCCTGAGATTCCCCTGAATACTGCAGATTACAGATTCAGGAAAACCAGGCACGCATTACTCAGGAGTAAAAACTTCGGTACAGCAACCATGACATGCACTTTGAATGGCTGGGCGTGGCAGCCCCTCAGAGGAGGGTTTCCTCAGAAGCGACACCCATTGCCTCCCAACCAAACTTTACTCCCAGGTAAAGGATCATGACCAGACAGCCTAGATGTGTGGGAGGGGTGCCTTTCCATCCCCCCCCCAGGAATGAGGGCACACACATCAATGACATCACACAGTATCAGGCTGCGTGTTTGCATGAGCACGTACTGCTGGCCTCTGCAATTGATTTGCTGCTACTGTTCCTTTTCCATTTCACCACAATAAGCCACAGCAACGTGTGGCCGGGCCCCGCTAGTATTGAAATAAAATTTTTGTCTGATCCTGAGTGATAGTATCAGAGTATGTTTTTCATGTTTATTTTATTTGGATTAGGTTAGATTTTTATCACCACCCCATCCGCGAGGGGCTCTGGGCAGTGTATCTGCTTCTGGTTAAGTACATTTAATACTTACACATTGATTTGTACTTTTAAAATATTGTACCGCCATGAGTCCTCCAGAACAGCTTGCAATACAAACACATCCCACAAATTGCATGCAGAACGATGACCCTTGTTCCTTGAGCCAGTAGATCCAACAGTCTTCTTGTTTTCAGTCAAACCCACCCTGACAATTTTGGTGCTGCTGCCTTGTGGCTGGTTCTCAGAGAGAGAGGGGTGCTCCAGCCTCCTCCTTGGTGCTTTTTTTTAAGCTGAGAGAGGATCCCTCTCTTGGCTTAAAAAAAAAAGCTCTGAGGCTGGAGCATCCCTCTGCCATCTTCCCCTCATCCCCAGTATGCCTCCCTGCCCATGAATCACAGGATCCAAGGGCAGAGCAAGCTCTGCCAGCCTCCCCCCCCCCCATCCCCAGCACACCTCCCTGCCCATGGGTCGCAGGGTTAGGGTTAATTTCATACGGGAAAACAAATGAAAGCCATTTGGAAGTTCCTTTTGGGGTCCTTTTATTTTATTTTAATATTTTTTTATCAGCAGTAATAAAACATTTTGAAAGCATTTTGAAAATGTCAAAAAAAATTTATTTCCACTGTGTGGCATGAACCATCCCTGTGTTCAGATTTGTGAGTTGGGACATGTTCTATAATGTGATTATGACTTTGAAATGACCTGGTGGAAAAAAAATCATTGTTTGGTTGTGGTGGGGGAGGGTGGCCGCCCATTGGAGGGGAGCATCAAACTCAGGTTTTGCCCAGGGCTCCAGTTTGCCTAGGTATGCCACTGCATTGGCCCATTCCCTCCTCCCCTGCAAACTGCTTGCCCGCCCACTTACACCCACCATGATCCTAGCTCCGACTCCCACTCCCAAGGTTCTGCCAGCAAGCTGGCTGCTACAACACACCTCTAGCAAAGCTTTGCTGCTTTGCAAAGCAGCCTGCTCAGCTTCTGCCGCTCATCTCTCTCTTCTGCTGCTGGCCAGCCTTCTCCCCTCCATACATGCCTGCCACAATCTCTCCCTTTTCAACGTCCCCAACACCACCCCACAAAGAAAAAAAAGTGAGGGAGGCTGTGACTCCAGAGTAAAAGGTCTTAACTGGAGTTTGACAGCCCTGTTAGGCACAGTGGCAGCTTAGCACAGTCAATAAAAGCCCCCGCCATAAAGTGCTGGCCTCTCCACCCCTTACAAGGAGCACCATGTGAGGACTGGGCACTGCCCAACTCTCTGTCTTCCTGTTGGGCACCTCTGTCTTCCTGATCTCCCTAGAGGTACCATTTTTTGGGGGGGGGTTATACCTGCCCTGGGCACCATTTTCAGTAGCTATGTGGCTGTAAGGATTATTACAATCTAAGCTGGAGAAAATCTCAAAAACCTCATTTGTTTAGAAACAGGGTATCGTGATCATCATTTTTTGCCTGAGCAGAGGCGTTCCAGGGGTAAATGGCGCCCAGAGACAAATTGTCTCCAGGGACACCCCCAGCCTCTGCCTCCCCCACCCTTGATGCCCCCAGGCTCCACCCCCACTGCCCTTGACCCCACCCATGTCACTATGGACATGGGCAAGGTTAGGGTGCCCACCTCCCCCCCCAGACTCTCCCAGCCGGCAGCCTGCAGTCTCTTCTGACCTCCCCTGCAGGCAGGTCAGAAGAGACTGCATTCCTGGCCTCGGATACCTTCTTTTATAAGCACTGAGGCTGGGGGTGGGGCTTGGGGAGCAGGAAGGGGAGAGATTTCCTGCTCACCAAGCCCCACCCCTGGCCTCAATGCTTATAAAAGAAGGTCATCGAGGCCGGGACTGCAGTCTCTTCTGGCCTGCCTGGAGGGGAGGTCAGAAGAGACTGCAGGCTGCCGGCTGGGAGCCCAGCTGGCAGGGGGGAAGGAAGGGAGGGGGAGTTCAGGGTGGGATTGAGGGCGCTTGGATGGGTAGGGGCACGCAAAAACGAGGAGACAGCAGGACTTCTTGGTCACATGGAGGGCTGATTTTGCGCCCTCGTGACCAGAAGAGTGGCGCCCGGGGACAAGAGGTACCCCTTGTCCCTAGGCAGATACGCCACTGTGCCTGAGAATGATTGACTGCTTTCTAGAGAGACATTGGAAACTTCTTCCAAGATCTAGTTAGGGTAGATACATTTCTGCAGAAGTAACTGGATGGCTCATTGCTTAAATTGGATCAGAACATGGCCAATAATGCATTAAAGGGTTAAATCTGGTTCTGTCTTTTTTGTCTCATAGTGCAGATAGATTTTAGGTTCTGAGCCTCATATTCTTTGATACAATAACTCAAACACTGCTACATCAAAGCTGGTTATGGCATCCTCTGTAACATTTTTGCTTAGCATGCAAGTACCAGACCCGTGAGGAGCTCAATGAACCCCATTATTCTATTTTCCTTAACAGAAATAAATGAGTGATGCAATAGTGGAAGTGAAGAGAGAGGTGCACATACCTGTTGGGAAACATTAAAGACAAGGGGAAGGACCAGTGTCTATCTGGAATACATCAGACTTCTAAAAGTTCTGGAACATGAGCATGAGGCTAATTGTACTCAAATGGTAATTTTTAAATGGAAGGACAGGGCAGGAATTGGAACTGGGAAAGAGAGGGAGACCTTAAAATACTCCTGATTTATTTATAAGTTCTTTCACAATTACACCCACACTACTTTTCCCTCCATGCTGAGTCTGTTACAGGAAATGACTTCATAGTGTAAACTGTAATTTGGAACCACTAATCTTTCTGGCACCTTAAACTCCTGAATCACTCATTAATGACTAACTCTTTACATTCAAGTGAACAGAGTTTGTCTCTGAAATCTGTTTTAAGATGCTGTGCTTTCTGCAGATTACAATTTAACAGCAGCTAATACCTAAAGTAGTATGGGGAGAGGTACATCAGAGTTGGGAAGAAGCCAGCAAGACCAGCAAGGATTAGCGGCTTCCTCCCCCGCAATGCAAATCCTCTCTGCAACCTTCTTTTGCTTTGTTCATCCAAATGATCTTATTTATTATGCTCTTAGTGTGCAGAATATGGCTTGCTGACCTAAGACAAGTTCCCTTTTAACTTGTTGCAAATGAATATTCTGGAAAAGTAGCATTTGGCCATTTTAGAGGTTGAAATATATAGAGATTTTTTGATAAATAGAGATAGTTGTCTTTCCTGTAAACAATGTTTCCGACTTGTTACTAATAGTCTCTAAGGGCCCTAGATTTTAAGGATTTGCACATCAAGGTTTTTTTTGGTTCCTATAAGTTTTAAGCGCTTTTCTATCCTTTATATTCCATTACATGTGTTTATTTCCTTTATTTTGGGATACCACCCCTCACCCAAGGAATCTATCGTCCATCCCAGATTTCTTGTTTATAACAATATGGATCAGACCGGTGGTCTATACCTAGCCCAGCATCCAGCTTCCTGCAGTAGCCAACTGGATACCTGCAGTTAAAACCCCTCTCTGCTCTCTGCTGCTGTTCCTGTCAGGTAGCATTGTCTCCAAACATTTAGTCATCATGAACAATAGCTATTAATGGACCTATCCTTCATAATTTTATCTGATCTCCTTTAAAGTTATCTAAGATAGCAGCCATCATGACTCACCATGCCAGTACAATTTAATTTTCACTATGAGACAAATTAGTTTCCTTCATCTGACCTGAGTCTACTAACCAACAATTTCAGTCAATGATCCTGAGTTCTAATATTCTGGGGAAACAAAGGGGGAGGGGTAAGATTCTTCTATTTTCTCTATACCTTATATAATTGTTTTTTTTCCCTAAACTGAAAAGTCCCAAACTTGTTTCAAAGCTGCTCCAACCCCTTGATTATTTTGATAGACCATTTTTAGCATCTTCTTCAGCTCTCATTTGTGAGATGGCATGATCAGAAATGTATACATCATTCCACAGACAGCTGCATCATAAGTAATTATGATATTGGCAATTTAATTTTCAATCCCTTTCCTAATAAAACCTAGCATAGAATTTGCTCTATTCATTGCTGCCAGTAAACATTTTCACTGAGCCACTCACTTTAACCTAAAGAGAAGTTTCCTAGTCAGTTCTTATCTGTTCAGATAATATCACTGCACATGAAAAACTGAGGGTGGGGTGGGGTTGTCACCCAATGAATATCACTTTACATTTACTTAAACTGAGCCTCATTTACACTACGCTGCCCACTTACCTAAATTTGGTAAAATCCTTTAAAAACTTCATAATACACTTGATTTTTGTCCATCCTGGATTGTTTGGTACCATCTACTAATTTTGCCATGTCACTGTCCATCCTGGATTCAAGATCATCATTTTTGAACAAATGGCACCAGTCCTAACACCTAGATCCCTTAGGAATCTGACTGCTTACTGTAGATCCACATTATAGTGAGATTGTAGTTATACTGTTTCCTATCTGCTTCCTGTTCTGTTTCTAACTCATGAGGAAACCTGTCCTCTTACTCCATGCATGCTTAGAGGTCTTCTGGTGAGGGGACTTGATCCAGAACTTTTTGAAAGTCCAAGTATATTACTTGTCTCTCCACCAGATCATCTTGATCCCATGCTTGTTAACACTGTCAAAGGACTACAGAAGTTAGGTGGGGAAGCCTTATCCAAATTGACAGCAGTTTTGTAAGGGAATTTGCATTAGTTAAATGAGGCAGCTGCTTAGTGTTTTCACAGGAAATCACAAATGTTGAAAGATCCTGAATAAGTAGTTCTCCCTCACACATAACAATCAATCAAATTGCAAAAATGTATAAATGATATATAGGTGTCTAAACTTAAAATAGTCCAGAAAGTCACTGATCCCAAAAGAAAATACGCTTATTTTGTGAAAGTTTAAAAAAGATCAGAAAGAGGATAAAGTAATTTTCACATGAGCTATTAACTGGATTTTTTTGCTTTAGTGGGGAAAAATCAATTTATCAAACTCTCTTCACATTAAGAGAGAGCCAGCATGGTGTAGTGGTTGAGAGCAGAGACCCAGGTTTGATTCTCCACTCCTCCAGATGAAGCTTGCTGGGTGACCCTGGATCCAGAGGAGGATCTTGGGGGGCAGGAGAGGGCTCTTTCCCCAGGTATCATTTGCCTGGGTCATGTGGAGGTGTGTTTGACCACTTGCCCCCCCCCGCCCCCTGCAGGCCAGGAAGGCAGCCAGGCCTGGAGCTGAGCATTGCTCTGTGTTAGGTGCTGAATGGGCAAACAGGCTGGGTTGGCGAGAGAGTGGGCAGGCAGGCTGCCGGAGAGAGTAGGCAGACAGGCATGCCACAGGGCCTCCCCAGCTTGGCCCCCAGAGTGGGGGTGGGTGGGCAAAGGCTATGCGATTCTCCCAATGCCAGGTAGGTGGGGCATTGGTGGTTGGTCTGGGTCCAGAGGAGATGAATGGAGTCATTGTGGGAGCTGGTAGGTAAGCAGTGCAGGGGTTGTCTAGCCTGCCTTCCATGGCAGGTGAGGGGAGCAGTGGATTTGGGCAGAGGCGTAGCTGGGCCAGAGTGCGCCCGGAAGCAGGGGTGCACTAGCATACTTGGTGCCACTGTGCCGCCTGGGGCCCACAGGGTGCATTCGCATGTGCCCACTGGTGAAGATCCCCTCTTACCTTGTCTCCTGGCTGCCATTGCACTGGAGAAGCCAGGGGACATGCCCCTGTGGCCGTGGCTGTTCTTCTGGGGCAGAGGCCTGGAGACATGTCTTCTGGCCTCCACAGAGCACCTGCAGATGGGACAAGGTAAGAGCGGGGAAAACGCCGGCAGCAGAGCGGGGAAAATGCCGGCTTTACCCAGTACTGTTTGCTCAGCACTGTGTGGAAGCCAGCATTTTCCAAAGGACTTGCTCAACTAGCGAGTCAGGAAAATGCCATTGAGGGGGAGAAATGCCACTGCACTCCAGCAGTGGCAGCTGTGCAAAGTTCTCTCCCACAATGGTGTTTTTACCGGCCCTATGCCAGTCTTTATGGCCCGTACAGAACAGGCCTTTGTAAGGAAACTTTAGTACCAGTATATACTAAGATCATCTCTTGGAAGAAAATCCACAGAGAAGGATATAATGCAAATTTTACAATCTTTATTGTAAATAATCAATGCACAATCAATGCAACAAACATACACAGAGTTCCTAAGATATAGATAGGTTGGAAAATAGATTTGGAATAGAAAGTGTATGGGTTATGGGTAATATAACCTGACTATGATGTAAAGAAGATCCAGGGTTCAGAGCCAAATGACCAGCATTTGGTTCCAGGGGGCACAGTGTTAGAAATGGAACGGTTGCAGTGGTGTATCTACCTAGGGACAAGGGGTACCCCTTGTCCCAGGATGCCACTCTTCTGGTCACATCGGGGGTGCACAATCCTCCCCCATGTGACCAGGAAGTCCCTACTGCTGCCTTGTCATTTTTGCTCACCCTCGACGCTGATGTGTCGCCGACATGGGTGGGAGTGGGAGATTAACTCAAAGACAGGGGCAGCAGGACTGCTACTACCTCATTGTCTCCAAGCACCCCACACCCTGCACCCACATGTTGATGACTTGCATGGGCAGGGGGGTGAGGAACGCTTCGAAAATGCCGAGGCAGCAGGACTTCCCTACTGTCTAGTTGGCTCCAAGCGCCCTCAGACCCCACCCATGCCACTTAGGGGCCGCTGGGGCAGGAGCCCTAGGGTGCTTAGCGCTGCCCCCCTTGCTCCCTGTCCCTGCCAGCTGGAGTTGGCCAGCGGCCCGGCAGTCCTTCTGACCTCCACTCCAGGCAGGCCAGAAGAGACTGCAGTCCCCTGACCTCCCGAGACCTGCTTTTGCAAGCACGCACTGATGCCGGGGGGTGGGAGGCTTGGGGAGCAGGGGTCCCTGGGCTTGGCAGGGTGGGGGCACCCAGCAGCAGAGGGGGGGGGTGGAGCCTGGTGGTGTGTCCAGAGACAATTTGTCTCCGGGAAGCTGTGCCCTCCCGGTACACCTCTGGTCAGTGGCTTTGGACAAAATGGCTCTTTGAGGAGGAGGGATATTTATGGGGTGGGGATCCCACCTCTGGGGGGTGTCAAGGACAACCTTTGGGGAGTGTTGGGACAACCTCATTGAGGGTGTCCAGGTGGATTGTTTGAGAAATAGAGTGCACTGTAAAGGTGGTCAGAAGAAGTTATTTATAGAAGATAGGTTATCTAGGTTAAGACAATCAGGGGAGGCAATGACATCAGGGGTCTTCTTTTGGATGAAAATGAGTATTCATTCCAGCAGGGGCTACTGTATCATGTTGAGTACACATTCTTCCTTGGTTCTGTAGCTGAAAATGTGCTGATATGTCAAACAAAGCTGAGAGCATGAGAACAGAAAAACAATTCTTAGGAGCTTTTTGTAGGTAGACCTGGCTATTGCCAGAGAACGGGCTCCCCATCTCTGCAGCGGCAGCATCATTCTTTTAGGCTGCGTTGGCAGGGGATACCTGTGAGTAAGGTACTCTACCCCATTATGCCAGGGCGGCATGGTAGCGAGCTTTGATGCCTGAGAATATGGGCCAGCCAGGAGGGAGGAGGAGGCCAGCGAGGCAGTGGAGGTGCTGCCTGCCCCTGGGCCCCAATTGGTGGTGCCCTGCTGGAAGGCGGAGGCTCAATTTCACTGCTTACTCCAGGAATTTTATTTATTGTACATGTGCTTGTACCTGGAGCCAGTCAAAGGGTTCTTTCAGAACTCTCTGCCCATGTGGAGTCAGCCATTCTGCCGTCAGTGTCCCTTGCAGAAAAACCTACAGGTGTCACCATAAGACACCTGTGACTTGACAGCACTTTCCACAACATTCGCATTAAGACACCTACATTTCAGCTATTCATTTATAGACTGATAGTTGTAATACACATTAAACATTCCTAGCTATATAGATGTCAATGTCTTAACAGAATCAGTTTAAATGTGTCAGCATTTTACAATTGCAGTCACATGTAGGATTTTCTTATAATTTTTCTTGATTTAGATTGGTTCCAAAACAAGCTATTTACTTTCAAAGCAATATTTTTAAAATAGTCTGATTACTGAAGCAATTAGATTATTGTTATATGAACATATTAGAAGCCCCCAAAGCTCACTGATTTTTTTGTTTTCGATCATTGTTGGCTTATCATTCATTTTTTCTATACTGTTTGAAAGTGTCCATGATTGGGACACTCATCAGTTAATATAAGATTTAATGTTCCTAGGAACTTCTTGTAGCAGAAATGTTCTCTGAATTAAGCAGAAAGGTAGTATACGCTTCATCTCAGCTTCCTCTTTGGAACCCTAGAACAGAAATCCTAGTTAAAGGTGTACATTCCTTATTGATTTCAGATGCAGATTTCAGGAAGAGCTAGCCACCTATTATCCCTGAATTTTCAGGAGTGTACTTACTTGTTTTGGGGTTGTATTTCATGTTGTTTTTAGGGGTTTCCCACCCTAGATTCCAGAATTTAGTCTCTTCTCTTTACATTTTAAAATGTCATTATTTTTTCTGTTAGAAGACCCTGACCTCTGAGCGGCAGAAAATATAATGACCCTCTAAAATTTAAAGATAGGAGAGATACCAATTGATAGTCGAGACCTTTAAACTTTTAAAAGTAGAAGCACCAAGCTGCATCCAGACTTTCCTAGCCACTATTATCCCCCATGGCCAGTTCCAAGGCCAAGTTTATCCCTCAGTAGAGATTAATGGTCTTTGGAGGCAATGTCTGCAGAGCAGTAGCTGTTAGTAAGCATCCAGTTGTTGGTTGTTGCTTCATGTTCTTTTAACATTTAAAGGGCTGTGGCCTTCTATGGGAGTAGACCTGATCTCCAGAAGTTGGAGGTCAGGTGACTCCCATATAAAATAATGGCCCTTTAAAATGTAAATGGAGGGAGAGATGCCAACTAAAGCTGATTTTTTGGGGTACAATTCTTCTCTCACTCCGGCATCCCCACATGCCTCTCAGAAACCAAAACAGAAATTCTGGGATATACATTTTCATTACTCTTGGAATTTCAGGAGTGTTTTGCATCATTTTGGATATATTTGAGCTCACCTAGAACAGCTAATTTTAATTTTGTTTCATGGATGTCCAAGTGTATATCCCCTAATCCTAGTGCTAACCAAGAATGGTCAGGATCACAGCTGGTGGTAATATTGCAACATGAAAAGCTTCATTAAAGGAACACTCTATTTTTTAAGTATCTTTATTTATCCCAGGAAGGGACAATTTACAAGTACTTGTACAGCATCACCAACTATCACATCTAGTTTAGCCCTTCGAAAAGTTGAATCTGCCTGATATAAGGCATGCCAGGGAATGTATTGAGGGGCACTTTGTTGTGCATGCTCTGTAGCTTTGATTACTTACTGAGTACTGCTTCACTTTTTAATTAATCCCAAGCTTACCCTTTTTGCTGTGTTTGATGCTTCTTTGGGACTCCCCAATTGGTGAAGATGTATATTCTGTAAAGGATGAGATGTTTAGGGCTTTTTGCTTGAAAACAATAAAATATTCCATTTCTTCATCCAAATTTTACAAAGGATCACAAAATTTAATTTATTAAACTTTTGCTGAAGAGTGCTTTAATTTCACAGCAACACCTGTTGCTTCCCTTCCTTTAAGAGCACCTTAGTCTGCAAACATCGGTGGGTAGTCACACTGATCCTGAATCTTATGACAAACTACACCTGCAGAGGTCTGCACTGTCCAGCTTGAACTCGGACATCCCTAAAGGTCCTAGGACAGAGGTAGAGAACCTGCGGCTCTCCAGATGTTCAGGAACTACAATTCCCATCAGCCTCTGTGTCAGCATGGCCAGTTGGCCATGCTGGTGAGAACTGATGGGAAATATGATTCCTGAACATCTGGAGAGCCGCAGGTTCCCTACCCCTGTTCTAGGCACAATTCATCATCTCCTGTATACCAGCTTGTACATGCTGGGGGTGGGGGTGGGGGTGGGGAGAGAAGCACTCCAAGCACTACAAAAAAACTTCAGAATCTTCAGACTCATTATTGTCAAGAGTTGTACAAATGATAGATCTGGCAACAGAATAGCTACAGTATAATCATGATCACTCAGTGCTGTTTTATGCTTCTGTGAGTAGAGTTGTGGGAAGAAGTAAAAGCAGAGTACAGGGCTGAAGAGGAAAGCAAAATGAAGCAAGGGGGGAATGGAAGGAAGGAAGCAGGGAAAGGGGAGAAATTTCGGAATGAGAGAGAAGGAATTAAATGCAGAGATAGCATGGAAAAAGGACCTGAAGCCATTTTCAAGCAAATATTGTTCAAATGCAGCTAATTTTGATTACAGTCATAACATATATGATGATGATACACTGCTGAAGAGTTTAATGTTTTCATTGTTTTATGAGGTTTAACTTAAAACCCAGACGTGCTGGGTGTAGTTAAGAGTATTTGTAATTTGAATTTGTATTTGAATTTTTGCTTCTAGAAAACTAACTGTGTAATCATAGAATCATAGAGTTGGAAGAGACCACAAAGGCCGTCAAGTCCAACCCCTTGTAATGCAGGAATATACAATCAAAGTGCTCCCAACATATGTTCATCCAGCTTCTGTTTAAAAAACTCCAAAGAAGGAGATGCCACAACTCTCTGAGGCAGTGAATTCCACTGTCGAACAGCCCTGACAGTCAGAAAGTTCTTCCTAACATTTAGGTGGAATCTCTTTTCCTGCACCTTGAATCCATTACTCTGTGTCCTAGTATCTGAGGCAGCAGAAAACAAGCTTGCTCTCGCTTCGACATGGCATCCCTTCAAAAATTTTAATATGTCCCCCCTTAACCTTCGCTTTCCCCCCCTTTCCCTCAGTCCTTCCTTTGCTGACAAGGTTATAGAATTATCTTTAGTGTTTTCGGGGGGTGGGGGGGGGGTTGGTTATCTTCTGAAAAAATGGGGGGGGGGGGGACAAAAGTTAACTCTAATGGTGGTGTTTAAGAAGTGGTCTGAGACTGGGATGAAAATGGCCTAGTCGAGGGAGCACAATCTGTGCATTATGTGCCTTGGGGAGAGCTGCACTGTTGGGGCCTCTAAAATCTGCCATCAGTTCACACCCAAGGATCAGCACAAAAGGAAGAAAATGTTTGGAGCCCAGAGACTCACCCTGAAAGAGTCCAGTACAGCCAGAGAAAAGGGCCTGTTCTCCATCTTTGGTTTCAATATCCTTGACACTAGCATCAGATCCAACATAGAGATTAACACTCAAGTGAAACTAGTTCCAAGTCCATGTTGGAACCACTGCTGGAGAAAGAAATCTGAGCATACATTGAAGCATTCTCCTAGACACCCTGTGACCCTGGCAAGGGGCAATTCTGCAGAATGTCCGCTGGGGGCATGCTACCACTATGTATGCCTTCCTTAAGTTGGTGGAGACAAATGGATAGCCCTCTTTCATCTGATGAGGCCCAATAAAAGTACCACCACCACCTCCCCTATAGGATGCAGGTTCCTTCAAGTCTACATGCAGCAAGATGGAAGTGGTCCAAGGATCTGTAGCTCTGATTCTCACTGACCTCTTTCCTACAAAAGCCATCCCTGATACTACCTACCTTCCACAATGGGGACCTTTGGCACCATTAGGCTAAGTCTTATCCAACCAGACATTCAGTATCACTACCTCCAGCCTTTGACGCCAAACCCGGAATAACACAGGATCCTTCACCATTTATGCCTAATTACCCTTCAGCACCACCAGATGTACAATGTTCAGATGAGGAAGATGGTTTTATGCAGCAATCAGAACTCCAGTGCCAACCCCTTGTGATATGGTAAGGGACACGACTCCTATCTTCCTTATTGAGGACCTTTGCCTCAATTCTGAACAGCTTATTAGGTATGGCAAAATCATTAAAGCCTGATGTGTTCTCCATGGTTCTTGAAACCTCGAATCCAATCTTTAAAGCACTATATAACAGTACTTCCCAGAGCTGGATAGCACAGGCTATCCCAATCTCATCAGATTCTGAGAAAACTGTTCAGGGTCAGCCCTGCTTAGTATTTTCATGGGAGACTGCCAAGGAATATAAACATCACTTCGCTAATTTTTCTTTTTTTCCATCCTGAAACTTCTAACCTGATTGGACTACTTAGTTCTTGAAGATTCTTGAATGCCCAGTGTGTCAATCACTGTAAATAATAGGAAGATAGGTTGTAAATTTGTTCAACTAGACGGCAAAGTCTTATTTACAAACCCCATTCTCAGAAAGTTATATAATGCATCAGCTATGATAAGAAACTGGCATGAATAACACATGGGCTAAAAACCCCATGTGGGAGGTTTTGTGTTACGTTTTGCTTTCATATACAAGGTTAATTTCTGGGATGATCTGATGAATCAGATTAGCACAAGACAGACAGTATTACTATGGTCATTAGGCCAGCATAAGAATCTTGTCTTCACCCCATGCTATCATAGCTTACTGAAAGTAAGGGTAAGAAACACCTGAAGTTTTACTTTAAAAAATATTGCTTTCAAAAGCAGTGTGAAATAGAGATGTACTTATATAATAACTTGGTCACCATCTACTCATACAAGCAGTGAGACACTGGGTACAGAAATTGTAATGCTTCAATATGTATATGTTCTGAAAAGCTAGGGGGAAAGCACAGCATCTAATAACTTTCAAAATTAAAAACATGTGATGATAGAATTCTAAGTAAGTGTTATCTTAAAAGGCGCACTTCTAATGGTATATAAGATTTAAATAGCTAAGAATGATTTAATATGTAGTCCCACAAAAAACCTGTTGCATTTCAACCCAAAAAGGGTCATCTTCAGAGATCAATAAAATGCACAGATAAACAAGTAGCTTTCAAAATTCGTAAGATAAAGAGATTTGTATATTCATCTGTATTAAATAGTAGTTCCAACAAATATACACCAGCTTTTATCATGCCAATGAGACACATATTTCTTCTATATGGTGTCTATAGGCCACTAAATTCATTCCTGGACTGAAGTCAGCACACTGGATTCCAGAAAAAGCAAGATGGGGGGGGGGGGCATCTCCCTTCCTGCAGGCCTCCTGAAATGAGGTGGAGGGAGAACTGGCCACAAGTCACAAGCTGGGCTATCTTTTCCCCCCCCCCCCTTTCCAAGGCCCCCAGACTTTGGGGAAGCTGGTGGCATGACAGCCAGCTTCATCCCGTGTTGTTGCATCTCCCACTCCTGCTTCCCAAAGCCCAAAACCTTTGGAAAGTGGGGTGGGAGAAAAGGGCAAGCTGCCTATGGAGTGGAGGAAAATCTCCCTGTCTGCACACAGGCACCCTGTGCTGCTCCCACTCTTTGCAAAGCAAGGGATCCCAGGTTTGCTAATGGGTGGCATGGAAATAGGGAGAATTATCCCCATCTTCACAGGCACCCTGGTGGCTCCCCCAACTTTGCAAAGCCCTGATCCAGCTTTGCAGACTGGGGGTGGGGGTGCTTATGGATTTAGAAAAAACTCTCTCCTTCATAGGCATGTTGTCGACTCCTCCTCCCCCTTGCAAAGCTGGGATCCTGACTTTGCAAAGAGGGATGTCTCTGGAGATGGGGAGAACTCTCCCCATCTTCACAGGCACTCTACTGATCCTCCCCCCCTCACAAAGTCAGGATTCCAGCTTTTAAAGGGTGGCAGCAGGGCACCTGTGAAGAAGGGGAGAGTTCCCTCCATCTCCTTAGGCCCCCTCCCTTGTTTTCAAAGTTGGATCCCATCTTTGCAAAGAGCGGGGAATCTGCAGGGCCAAGGAGGAAAGAAAGGCAGGAGAAGTTACCCCCTTCAGAGGGCATTGTTCCCACCAACAGCTTTCTAGGGCCCATTGTATTTATTTGTACAATGACCTTTACTGCTAGTCAGGCTCATAATCCCAATAGAGATGAGAACCAATTCAATAGAGCTTGTTTAAAAAAAAAATCTACGATCATTTTTCCTCAAAGATGATGTAGTGTTTAAGCCTTTGGACTTTGCAAGAAACCTGATGCAATAAATGAGACTAGAAGGGAAGGGTTAGTGCTGACAAGATATTCCCTTCACGGGGTGTGTGTGTGTGTGTGTGTGTGTGTGTGTGTATTTTAATTGCATTATCTCTCTCATTTGCCATGGAAAATATAATGCAGCTTTGAAATTTGGGGAGATTGCTGGCCCATGATCACCTCAGGCTAATAAATTCCTCCTGTTGTTAAGGAAGACAGGATCCAAAAATCCCAAAAGATATTCACACTAATTCTGTCATATGTGATCTATATCTGGGAATACCTGAATATAAGCAGATTTCCACATGCATCAGCTTCTGGGGTTTAAGTGAAGTGGATGTTGACTCAGTTCTGTTTTCTGAATTTACTCATCCATGACCTGAAAGCAATCTCTTTGGTTCTTATTGCTAAACTGGAAACATGCAGCAACAGAGTGACAATGCAAATTGTCCATTTGTGAGACAAAGGACAGAATCTATTCTCTTGTGTCTTACCTCTTGCAACTGGTGATCTGCAATTATTTCTTTGGAAGGTGGAAGTAGGTTAATTTAGGGTATAAAGCTGCACTATTGTTTAGCCCATTACTGGCTTTTGGTGGTAGCTTTTTAAAGTCTTGGGCCAGCACTTCTAACTGGGTTCCTTGCTAAAGTGACTTTTGGTGCTATGAATCATTAGTGGACATTACATTGTTCATGGAAACAATGTTTTGAGTGAATCTGGTGATTTCTAGTACAAGGGCCTTGCATAAAGTTGACAACCTCCTGCCAATCATCTCTGTTGGGAGAAAAATAATTTTAAAATGCCACCTGTGCCTGTATGTTATTCTGGAAGTAGCAATGGGCAGGGGTGTAATGCCCAGGCTGGCACGCGGGCAGCTGCCTGTGGCACCACCTTGTGGGGGGGCATCAAAACGCAGGATTCGTTTTTGGGTATTTTTCTGCAATCTTAGTACATTGCTTATTAGATGTCTCATCCTATTGATCACATTTGTTTGCACTGTATAATCCATCTTGAGTTTTCTGGGAGAAAAGTGGATTATAAACATAGGTAAATAAATGAAATATACCTTTACGTTACTGACATTAGTTGCACATTACTCCCAATGAACTACAGCTACTAATAAATCTTCAGGTATTTTTTGTACACAGGACACACGCAAACACATAAACACTTGAGAGTAAAAATAATTTTTAAGAAGATCTTCAGATATTGTGGTGTACCACACATGATTTTTTCTATATTAATAAATACTTTAAATTTTGGTATTCCTAATTTTTAAGAATATGCTCACAAGGCACAACAATTTATTTAGTTATTTATGCTGACCTTCCCCTAACAGGCTCAGGATAGCTTCAAACAGATTCAGTGTCATATCTATTTTGACCGACATTGAATATTCTAAAATCTTTCTATTTTGGCTAGCTTTTGAGAGCTATTTTAAAGTATTTTGTTGAACTCGAATATTATAGTTAATGATTTTTTTTTTAAAAAAAATAGTGTTTAGCCCTTTGTTATCTGTTCCAAGCCTTTGGACTATAGCTCAAGCTATAAACTGCCTAAATAAAAAGGTTAGAATATAAACAAGATATAAAGGATGATAAAGACTTATTTTTCATGTTGTCTGTCATTAAATTGTCTTACGTAGACATCCCCATTAAACTTCCTGCCTCCCACACTTTCTTAAAAATTGAAGTAGACAAACTTACATTCCTGAGAAAGTTCACTCTCCAACTGCTCTGGAAGTGTTTCATAATTACTATTTCATAACTTTTTGTTTAAGCTCTTCCCTTTACATCTCCAATAATCTTGCTGAAAGATAATAAAGAGAGCTATTTCTGGATCTTAACCTTTAAAAGTTGCTTCCAGTGGATGCCCAAGACCTCAGTGATCACTTGTTGAGTAATCATTACTTTTTTCTAGCATTTGTAGCATTTCTTTGACATCAAATATCTCCGCAGATCTGATTGTAATTATACAGGATTCCAGAGTTAACCAAAAACCTCCAGCTTTGATTATGTCAAATGTGTTAAAGTGAATCATGGTCAAAAGATTTTCAGTTTCCATGATATCAGCATGAAGTAACTCAAGGTAAGCTCTTTCCTTCTGACTGATATAGGACTATTTAGTAAGAGATCGTAAACTGTTTTATCAGGTTGTTCTGGAGATGTATGCAATGAGTTCAGGTTCATAGCCAGAAATTTTATGGCAGGAGGGCATGATTATATTCAGTGGATAAGATTGCCATGTTCCCTATCATCTCAAATTCCAAAACTCATTGAGTAGGACTTTATGAAAGTCACAGGGTGATTCCACATTGAATAGCAATATAAGTTTTGCTGCTAGTGTTAGGAAAACTGAAGGACGAGAGAGATGCTAATCAATTAGTAGTACTTTCAAAATCAAAGCCAAAGGATCCTTAAGTATACTTACATGCAAATAACTCCCTTCAGTTTAGAAATTATCCTGTAATACCGGGTAAGCAGATTGCAGTTACTCTGTGTAGAGTGGAAAACCCTCTGCATATGTACAAGGCATTCACATTCTCATCATTCACATAAGGGATTATTCTTGGCTCAAATGTATTTAGATTCTCCCAAATAACTTATTTTTCTGCTGTGAGAGACAGCAAGCCTCAAGATTGCTTGGCTGTTATTCTTCCTACAATACTTCTTTTATAGAGCTAACCCTACTTGAGCATTTTCATCTTTAATACTTTAGTTCTAGACATAGATTTTGGGTAGGAGTGGGCAGGAGTTTGATAGTAGTTATTAGTGAGTAAAAGGCATTCTGCATATGCTCAGAAGTATATATTATTTTCACACAGGATGTTTAGTTTACAATTTATTACAGTAGAAATATGAATGGAAAAGGGCATTAACCTTTTTGCTGTCCTCATTGATATAATTTTCCATTACTAAGAAAGAATGAAATGCCAATACAGTATAAATCTCACACAAAGACTCTGCCCAATGGTCTTAGTCAAGCAGGACAAAACCTTCTTCCACATTTTCCTTTACATCTCTGCAAAGAAAGGACTAGCAATTAACTTTTTTAAAAAATGTAATGATAGGAACAGATTTGCCATCTGCTTTTGGTTAACTTAGAGGGACAGCGATTAGTGGGATTGGGAAAACCATGGCCCTTTCCCAGTGATAAATAAAGGTGAGGAAGAAAGATTAGATAGAGAAATGAGAGAATGTTCATCGAAGAACTGAAATATCTAAAGACAGATTGGAATGTGTAGTGTCCTTTGTCATGGAATCAAGGGTACTCAAAAGGGCATCTACCTTGAGACAGCTGTCTAAACTTTCTTTTGTTGAAATTATTTGCTGTCAGTTCCTCCTTGCCTGGAATTTTGTTATGGGATTAAAATGTACTATATTGCTTCACTCAATCCTAATATTGTGTCTCCCTAGCATCGTGAATTATATAATGGGGGGGAATCATATCCATGCTTTTACCATTTCCTTTCCAGATTATATTCTTCCTCCCAAACATTTCCTCTCATAATTTCCCTAATCCTAAAGACCTGTTTTCCTGTGTCCCAGTGTACAGGCAATTTCTCTTCAGAGGAACTGTGAAGAGATGTGGTTGAGAATATATGACATACATGTGTGCCTTCTTTCTCTAAATGGACTATCTACAAGTGAAGATAGAAAAAGAATTACTGAAAAGGAAGTTCTGGAAGCAGCAAATTATGCAGCAGCATCCTGGACCTGTGTAAACAACCACAATATGACAACATTCTTTTGAAGCAGGAAGCACAATTCTAATTGTCGTTATTAAGACATTGATGAAATATATTGGAAATCACCTGCATATGAAACTTAGGAAACTGTGTCCTTGTAAGGAGATTCTGGGGAAATTCCTGGAACCCAGACTGATAGAACCAAGAAAATGTTTTCTTTTGGGTGCTCCCCATTCATATTCGTAATAAATTTTCTTTAAATAGGATCCCTAAAGGTAGACCTAATAATAAATAATCTAGAGATAACTATAGGACTACATATCTTTTATAAACACTATTAGCTCAACTGAGTCGGTATGCTAATAAATGTTACTTCAAAAATGCCTCAGGAAACAGCAATTTTTAAAAATTAATCTCTCTTCCTTAAACCCATATCTTGAATGTCTTCCAAATTCTTCAACTTGTGATGTCACATCCAAAACATGAGTCTGGTTTTTTAAAACTTTTTGCTTATGCATTTGGGAAACTATCTTTGAAATATGCAAATGAAGAAACAGAAAGAAATGGAGAGCGAGGACTCCCCACCCACGTTACCTGACAGGTACATGTTACCTGACAGGTCACAGGAAATTTCCGGTAAAGCCTTTCAGGTGTATATAAAGGACCAGAACAATGCAGTTAGAACTACACATCTTTGCAAGTCACAGTATCCAAGCAACTAAGGTAAGCACTGTAACTTTATGTTACATGAAATCTAAAGACATTTTTATCAGCTACCCATTAGAAGTGAGGCATTTTACTGATTAGTGAAAAAAGCAATAACTTCAATGTTGTTTACTTTGGTAAAACAATTCATACAAAAGGAATATGAACTTGAATTTTTAATTTCAAAAAACAGATTTACCTGAAAGGAGACTTCATTCATTTCTAGTACACCATTATCTTCCACTTAACTAAACTCTCTGATTATGTCTCAGATTAATATCAATATAAAAGTTAAGTGTTGTTGTTTTTACTGAACTTCAGAATTTTGGGATGAGCAAGCATCAGAGCAATAACACGTTAAACTTTCCAGTCACCTTCAGATTGTAATGAGTGAATTCTGAATTGAATCTATTTTTAATAATGTGTCTTAAAACTAGATGGCACAAGAGAGAAAAAAAAATAAAATAGGAGAACCTGTTCAGTTCCACATCAAGGAATGAGTTATTAAAGAACAAAAAGAATTAACAAAACAGGATGGTATGATCTTTCAAAATGCTGTCTGTATTATTACTGTGATTTGCAAAAAAATGATATTTTATTTTTCAGAAAGACTCACTAGGATAACTTGACTAAACTATACCTTTATATCAATAATCCTTTAAACGCATGTCTTTTTACAGGAGCAGTTTAGGACTATCCAACAATGATTGCCATGGGTCCTTGTGCATTTGCAGTTCTTTTCGTTCCTCTTTGGTAATTTTAAGCAGCGACAAAAGAACGCATGAAATGCTCCAGTTTGGCCAATGTGAACTGAATTGAATATCTTTCCGAGAATTCCAAATACCTATTTTGATGGAAATCAAAGAAACTATAAATGAAAACATCTTTTTGAAATCTATGTTTGACTCCCAGTGACCCCTTCAAACAGGATGGTTATGCCACTAATTTACTTTGATGCTGCAGAATTTTCATTCAGCAAAGATTAAATGTGATCTAAACCTTCCAAAGAACCCAATGTGGAGGCTCCCAGGATTGAACATTTCCTCACACACTTTACATGCTTGTCTACATAGAAAAGAGAGAAGCCGGAATTATTCTGGACATCTTCTCCCTGACATTTGAATTCCTCTTGGCATGGATTTTTGTGGTTTATGAGAAAATGTTCAATCGTGTTAATCCCCAACGACAAACTAAAATATTTCATAATTCAAATACAGATTACTCACATAAGATGCCATGTGTTATGTAGGAGATATATCCATCATGTTTCATTATCGAATTGTATGTATGTACTGATTTTAGTTTAAACATTTTCTGCCAACCCATCAAAAAATCATTAATGAAGAGCAAAAGTAGACAAATTAGAATTCGAGTTAGTTACTTTTTGTGTAGTGTAACCCTAAGCATTCTGCCTAGGCAGTCCCATGGAGAAATGAGAGGTGTTTACTCCTGTTGGAATTACCTTCATAAATTGCCTGAATTTATTAATGCTTTTTTCTTCATCACATATCTGCCAGTAAAAATACTGTTTTTGATGAGTTCTCTAAAATAGTATAGCTCTACATGCAAAATCATTTAACCTCAGAACAGGTGAATTTACGCGCATGGTTAGTTTAGGAAAACAAAGACACTCAAATTTTCTGCACACATAAAATAATGCATTTTCAAACCACTTTTACGGCTTCCCTGACTTTGCAAGTGGATTTTGCTATTCCACACAGCTTCAAAAGAGCACTGAAGCAGTTTGAAAGTGCATTATTCTGCATGTGCTGAATAGGCCAGTAAGCTGTGCTCATAACATACTAGCCTAAACCCATTCTCTCCAAGGATGTTCTACTCCTTAAGAAGTAGACATATGGAAGCGCTTCTAGGGATGTAAAGCCGGCGAAAAGTGGATTTATTTTTAGTCAGACCTCATTAGACCATGTGTAAAGAATGTGCATGTTGAAATTCCTTCAGGGAATATTTGCAGCCAGCTACCCATTTGCTATCTTTCAGATGCCACATCTATAGTAAATCGCATAAATCTTGCTTGTCATCAAATCCTGCTTGAAACCTGCTTCCCCATAGCGCCCATTGCTAACTGGTAGAAAATGGTATATGAAAGCATTCTAGATGATTGCGTACATGGTCAGAAAAAGAGAATCAGCATGAGCCTGGGTACCGGAGCAACCAGCACAGCAATGATCCCAGCACTGATAACAAGGAATATGATAATTTACAATACGGTCCATACATTAAGCGGTTAGCTTCAAAAAGACAACCTGGCTGGAGCCATATTTTCCACCTTTCAAGCTGTTTCATCCACTCATATGACTTTTTTCATTTTACGGCGCTGACGCTGCAGCAAACCCAGGACAACGGGAATGGCATTATGATACTGCTGGAAGGAAAGTGTCCTGCTACATACTCAAATGGCACATCTTCTAACCAAATACACAAGTGCTCAGCGGCTGGTTTCTGAGGGACAACATGAGTCCTATTTCTACCGGGTAGATATGTATTTGATGGAAGGATGACTACTAGAAACTGTACCTCCTGTATTCCTAGATCCGGCAGAACATTTCTGTGGCGGCGAGAATTTCCACCATTAAGACACCAAATTTCTTTCCTCACAGCCCACCACCTGCTGATGATGTTGCAAGAGGGGGGTACCCCAGAAAGTCTCGTAGCTCCAGAAACTGAAAATCCTTCTGCCTGCCCAGAAAGGACATATCAATTCTGATCACAAGTTTTTAAGAGTAGCTCCTCTCATACTCATCCCGCAGTATCTTTTCAATGGAGCTCAAGTTACCTTCCATGAAATCCCAGTTAGCTGTAATATTTTTTAATCTGAGTGTACTAAACATGGATTAAAAATAAATATTTATTTGGCCCGTTTTTAATCTAGATATTATTGCAACTCCCTTCCCCTAATTTTTTTTCATGCCATTGGCAAAATATGTGACGAAATTACGATTAATAATTTAACAATGGGCGAGAAATATTTCTATATCACCATGCTACTTATTAATGCATTCATGAATCGCTTTGTGAAAGTTCTTTATAATGTTTTGCCTATAAGGTATAGCTGGTACATTTATGCATCACATAAGCCAGCATGGTGTAGTGGTTAAGAGCAGGTGGATTCTTATCTGGAGAACCAGGGTTTGATTCCCCACTCTTCCCCACAGGTTACACAGTCTTATCTAGTGAACCAGATTTGTTTCTCTACTCCTATATTCCTGCTGAGTGACCTTAGGCAAGTCACAGTTCTTCAAAGCTCTCTCAGCCCCACATATCTAACAAGATGTCTGTTGTGAAGAGAGGAAGGGAAAGGAGTTTGTAAACCCCTTTGAGTCTTCTTACAGGAGAGAAAGGGGGATGGATATAAATCCAAGCTCCTCTTCTTCTACTCTTCATAAGAGGTACAGCACTACAATAGTCATCACATAACTGTTCATGTCTGAGGTCGAGCATAAACTCTTGTCTCCCAGGCTTAAATGCATTGTTCCTGCTAAATCATACAGAATTCTTACTCTGGTGGTTAGTTTGCTACAACATAGGTGAATGCAAACAAACTGAAAGCTGTCCCTACATAATTCATATTGGGTTAATTTATGGTCAGTTCTTCCAAACATTCTTCCAAACAACCCTAAGCAAAGCACATGTCAGTATGCTCCATGGAAATCACAGGGACTTACATCCAACTGGAGTGTGACTGGTTTACACTTACTCCAACTCATCACTGGTTGACTTTCTGTGATCTAGTTGCTGCCCGAGGATGGGACCACCCCTTCCCGGAGCCCCTTGACCCAATAACCACACCACACTCATGGCTGGGGTAAATTACTTGGCCATAGCCAACCGTTTATTGCGCAGTAAGAAGTGTGAGGCGCAGCATGGGATTTTGATCTGATTTGTAACACTGGGCAGTCCCTCCTCAGGGGTGCCTCCCAGGCAAGCTGCTCTTTCTGCCGCCTGGTGACTGTGCTTGCCGCGGGGTTCCAGCTTCGCTGTGATGCTCAGCTGGGTGGTTGGCCTCTTGCTATAGCACTCCATACCAAAATGGGAGGTGGGGGAGGTTAGCTCCCTAGCTTCCCTCCCCCAGCCCCTCAGATCAATTCCCATGCGCCAATGGCTATGACAAAGAAACATACATTAACACATCATCAAACCATAAAGGGGAGAAGTGGGTAGGCAATCTGCTGGCCTGCTGGAGCTCATGGTCAGTACAAAGGCCATGCCGGTCTTTTGTAGGCTCTGGCCAGCCTCCCCCGGGTGATGCCGTGCCTGCCCTTAAGAGGCATGGTGGGGAGGCCCCCATCTGCCCTTTCTAGGGCAGATGCCAGGGGCTTCCTCCTGCCCTTCCCAGGCAGCAACTAAGGCCGTTCTTTTATCAGACTGCCAAAAACTGAATATTTGAACCATCAAAAATGTAACTCTTACAACTGTAGGGAGTTCACAGATTTTTTTTTACTGGTCATGTTTTGAGAGATCAAATAATGCACGTGTGTTTCTGATGTGGCATATATAGACATTCATTTAAATCAATTGTTGGAAGGAATTTGGGTATGTCCGCGTAAATCTCACAGCCTTTGTTCTTGTTTAGGTGTCAGAGAGCTGCTGCTTACTCCGCCACTTGCTAAGATTTTACATTGAAAGTGTTTTCAGGCACTATGAAGCAACAAGCAACACACTTAAAAGGAAAACCAGCCCTTTAGCAAACACCTTCCTCCACATTAAGACAACTCTGAGACAGTGTGTAAGTTTGATTTCTGACTACATTGAAATGAGATGTAATTTCAGTAACCTGTCCTTGCTATGCACACAACCAGCTGAATTCTCAAGGCTTCTGAATCTAGGATTATCCATATAAAATTAAATGTTATTCAGCAAAGAAAAGCCAAATGTTATTCAGCAAAGAAAA
>NW_025951145.1:0-11909 GCF_021028975.2 Sphaerodactylus townsendi
GAGAGAGAGAGAGAGAGAGAGAGAGAGAGAGAGAGAGAGAGAGAGGAAAGAAGGAGGAAAGAGAAAGGGGCAGGATAGATTTAGAATATGTGGAACGATTTGCTAGGAAATGGAAACTGAAGGAGCTGGCATCGGGAACGACTGCAGGGCTCATTTATTTATTTATTTTAAAGAGAACTATATCTAAAGTGAATTTCCCTGGAGTGTGATTGCAAACGAGAGCATGATGCAGGCATAAATATATAAGTGAAAGTGAATATATATTACAGGCCGGGCACCAGGCCTTTGATGACTCCGTGGGGGAAAAGGCACAGGCAACCAGAAAGCTTGTTATTTTGTCAACAAATATGGGATATGGATTAGGTACCCAGGCCTGCGACATTATTCCACTGACTCTTTATCATCACCATCTAAATTTCACATTCAAATTTTTAAAAATAGGCTGCATTCTTTCTCTTTGGCAGAATGCTGTTTTGCCAGAGCAAAGATCTTACACAAAATGGGAACTTTTCAATCTTTATCAGATAGGGTTGCCAACATCTAGGTGAGACCTGGATATCTCCTAAAATTACAACTGATCTCTAAGTTGATGAAGAAAATGGCTGCTTTGAAGGATGGTCTGTGTGGCATTTTACCTCAAATCCTGCCTTCCTCACTCACGAAATCTCCAGAAATTTCCTAACATGCAACGGGCAGCTATAGAGCTTTGTATATCTTGAAGAGGGACTCTTTCCAAATTTGCTATAAAAGTCCTGACCACTATTATCAGCTCCACGCCTGTAATATGTGTACATCCATTTATAAGAAACAGTCAACCTGTGTTCCATTGGCTCATTCCGCACATGCAGAATAATGCACTTTCAAACTGCTTTCAATGCTCTTTGAAGCTGTGCGGAATGGCAAAATCCACTTGCAAACAGTTGTGAAAGTGGTTTGAAAACGCATTATTTTGCATGTGCGGAAGGGGCCATTTACAAATAACACCAGGGACCAGTACCTGGATCAATGTATAATTTCAGCCATATGTTCAACTGTACATATGTTGAATGGAGCATGGGAATTACTCAACACATATGTAAAGAAAAATCAAGCATATATTGTATATGGTTGCTAACTCTGGAATGGAAAATATCTGAGTACTTGTGGATGGAGCCAGTAATTTGGAGAGGAACTGCAGCACAGCACGATATAATGCCATACAGTCGACCTTCCTAACTGGCCATTTTCTCCAGAGCGACTGATCTTTGTAGTTTGGAGATCAGGTACCATCCTGGGAAATCTCCAGACCTGCCTGACCTGGAGATTGGCAACCCTAAAGAAAGCCCTGCTCACATGTTACAGTTTATTTGTGTAGTTAAACAACAATGTAATCAATAATGACCAGCTTTTTTGCTCAGTGCTCTTCCTTAACACAGCTCATATCCCACATGGCTTTTCCCTGTGAAGTTCCCATAATTCTCAGCAAAGTCTTTACATTGAGGGGAAACTCTTGCCTTCCTTTTTTTACCAGTGGAAAACCTGGCGGGCTCCAACCCAACAATAGCCATAATGATGATTATTAACCAATGGCACCAAAGATCTTATTTTATTTTATTTTTTGAATTTATATCCCCCCTTTCTTTCGTGTAGGAGACTCAAAGGGGCTCACAATCTCCTTGCCCTTCCCCCCTCACAACAAACACCCTGTGAGGTGGGTGGAGCTGTGAGAGCTCCGAAGAACTGTGACTAGCTCAAGGTCACCCAGCTGACATGTGTGGGAGTGCACAGGCTAATCTGAATTCCCCAGATAAGCCTCCACAACTCCAGTGGCAGAGCTGGGAATCAAACCCGGTTCCTCCAGATCAGAATGCACCTGCTCTTAGCCACTGCTCTTAGCCACTATGCCACTGCTGCTCCTAGTGGCCATCTTGGGGCCACTCACTCTGATCAGTCAAATGCCCAAGCAAGAGAACTCTGAAAGTTTCCCTTGAGCAGGCACCATTCAGCACAAAGAGAAGAACAGGGGTTAGGGTTGCCAGCTTCAAATTGGGAACTTCTAGAGATTTGGAGGTGAAGCCTGGAAACGGTAGAGTTTGGGGAGGAAGGGCCTTCAGTGAGGAACAATGCCATGGAGTCCAGCCTTCAAAGTTGCCATTTTATCTTTGTAGTCTAGAGATCAACTGTGGTTCCTGGAGAACTTCACGTTCCCCCCGAAACTTGGCAACTCTAATAGGGAGCATCAGCCACTATGAAGGCTGAGTATTACCCTCTAGTAGATGATCCCCAAGACAACTTGCCAGCACTAAGCTGAAGCTATGACAGAACAGAATGGAGAAATAAAACATTCTTTTATCACCACTTTTGATAGGCATTAGATTGTGCTAGAGTGTCATTTGTTTAGTTACTGCTACTGCAATTGCTGTGCAGAAATCTTATAAGCAGACATATGGCACCTTTGAATGAAAGCCATTATGTGTTTCATGAGTAACCCACACTGTTTCTGTTATGGAGAAAAAAAATCTCCCGCTTTCACCCAATGTCAATTGCTTTGGCTAGAGAGGAGGAAAGATACCCTCTCGAGTCTCGCTGGATAAACTTGTAGAACAAAGCTGGATTCTTCTTTAGCTGAAGGAAAGTTTTAAATTGTTTTTAAAACAACAGGATTCATCCCAGAGTGCTCATTTCAGGCTCAAGCGAAACAGAGGTGGGTTTTTTGGGGGGGTGGGGTGGGGGGAAATTATAGTAAGGTCTAACATTTGTTTCTAGAAACATTTAAACAGAATTCACATAGTACTGTTGACACAGAACACAACATCCTGCTTTTGAAAAGAAAAGAATTTGTGCTTTAGGCCAGCAGTGCCAGGCTAAGCTGGAAGGATGGGGTGGGGGGGGGACACGATGGAACAGAACAACAAGCATGATGACATCACTTCCAAGGAACTCCCAAAAGTGACAGCAGTGAAATCATAGAGTTTCCAGTGATTCCTAGAGTAACAAACAACACTTCTAGGTTTTTTCCTGGAATTGACATCAACATGCTCACAACACCAGCGATCCCTTCACTTCTAGGAGCAGTGGAAGGCAACAGGAGTTCAGGGCAGGGGGTTGGCAGGCCTAATTTTTGACACTGATTTGTTTTTAGAACAATTTATTTGCTTGTCACAATAATCAAGGAGAGGCTCGTTCAGGACAATAGAGCAGTATTGAGTTGGCCACGAAGGTAGGTGCTCCTAAGACAGTGGTGGCGAACCTATGGCACGGGTGCCAGAGGTGGCACTCAGAGCCTTCTCTGTGGGCACACGCGCACAGAGTTCATCATGTTGGGGGTGGAAATCGCCCCCCCCCCACACACACACATATCTAGGCTGGCCTGGGCTGCTGGGCACGACATATAGGTAACCCTGTGAAGTGCTGTTAAACCCCACTGATTTTCACGCGAAGAACTAAAGCGTGATCCTTTACATGGGAGTAAGTTCAGTTGCTGGCAATGGGGCTTGCTTCTAAACCCTCCTAGGGTTGTGATTCACCCATTCGAAGCATTGCACGGTTGTGTCAAAGCAAAGCCACCAACTACCACCAAGCTTACTCCCGAGTAACACGGGCTTTGGAACCAACCGTTTTTCCTAAACTAAAACCTCAGTATTCAGGTTAAATAGCCGTGTTGGCACTTTGCGATAAATAATTGGATTTTGGGTTGCAGTTTGGGCACTCGGTCTTGAAAAGGTTCACCATCACTGTCCTAAGAGATAACAACTTATGCAGTGTTGGGATCCAAAAATTTTAGTAACAGGTTCCCATGGTGGTGGGATTCAAACTGTGGCATAGCGCCAATGGGGCTGGTCGGGGCACGACGGGGGCGTGGCCGGGCATTCTGGGGGCAGGGCATTCCTGGCCGGGGCTGTGGCAAGGACGTAGCCGCTGCGCCGGTCCTTGGGCGGGAAACGAATGCATGCAGGCGCAGGCTGCCACGCATGCCGGTGCACCTCCTGCTAGACTGCTTCAAGTTCTGTGCGCTACTGCTGAGAGGAGGGGCGTAATTAAGGCAAAAATCACGTGGCAAAATCACCAACTAGTAACCCCCTCTCGGCACACACAAATAATTAGTAACCTACTCTCGGGAACCTGTGAGAACCTGCTGGATCCCACCTCTGCACATATGTCCTGTATGGTGAAGACAACTGGTCAACCTTCCTTCTCCATGCTCTTAAAATGATGCTTTGTCTTTGGGTCAAATTAGATGAGACACCAAGAGAACCACAATCAGATTTTCCTGCCAGTTTTACAAGCAAACTGAATTCAGATCAGGGAAGAGCATGTCATCTCAGTCCTTCCATCATGCACAGTTTGGCCTATTAAAACTGAACCTCCCTCCCCATGTCATTGTTAACTCAGGAATAGGAAAAAAAGATAGTCACTTATCCTTCTCCTTTTAAGGATAATAACAGCATGGAGAATGGAGAAGAATTAAACCCCCTGAATAGGCCCAATCTGAATCTAGCAGTGTACAGCTGCAATTTAAAACAAAACAAAACAAAACCTTGGGAATATCCAGTTATAGATCTACAAACATCTCATCCTCTCTTTATAAAACTCTTAACTAGGTATTTAAATCAACTTACATAATATTTGGCCCTTTTCTCTATCATTTGAGCCAGATTCTTTTAAAATCTATTCTCTCAACATACTCTGTTGAAAGTCAGTCCAGCAGTGTGTCATCTTTTCCTCACATTACTTTTCACAGCCATCCCACTTGACCCCTGGAAAGATGAACTTAGGGTTGTGGAACCCACAAGAAATTGGCACTTCTTCCAACAGGGCAGCTCCACTGATAGAAGTGAAAAAGGTAATTTCACCACACTTCCCTTCCTCACTGCGGTCCACCTCTGACCAGCATGGCTAGGCAGCACGGTGTAAGTGGTTAAGAGTGGCAAACTCTAATCTGGGGAACGGGGTTTGTTTTCCCCCTCCTCCACATAAAGCCTGCTGGGTGACCTTGGGCTAGTCACAGTTCTCTCAGAACTCTCTCAGTCCCATTTACCTTTGTTGTGGGGAGGGGAAAAGGCAATTGTAAACCACTTTGAGATTCCTTCAGGTAGACAAAAGCAGGGCATAAAAACCAACTCTTCTTCTTCTTTTAAGTGTCCACCCAGGTGCTGTGATCTCAGGAATCAAATTTCTGGGAGTCAGTGGGATTGCTAGGGAAGAATGGGGCAATGAACTTTGGGATCCCAATAGATATATTATATCTAATAAGAGGGTTAGCTGCCAAAGCAGCTGCTCATAATCAGATACAAATTTATTAAAGATCTTGAACAACTGCGGACGCAGTTTGTGGCTCAGTTTCCATAAATATTTGCATTGATAAAATCAATCCACTGTAACAGACTGGACATTTATAATATGGACAGCAATTTCTGAGACCCACCATAGGCTTTTGGAGGCATTTCTAAAGTGCTCTTTAAGTTCAATAACGTTTCCATTTAAAAATTGGTTTCTGAACTGCACAGGAGAAACTAAAGAGTCAATATTAGGAATTATGGCTTGAAGGCCCTTCAATCAATTGTGGCTACACCTGAGAGATCCTGATCACTAACCAGTTTTAAAGAAAGAAACTGGGAAATTGTGTGTTGAGTTCCTGACTCAGCCAGCATCTCAAATATTGTTTCAAGAAGTTTATGCCTATTTGACTGAACAATAACTGCCAAGGGTTCTCAGTATATATCAAAAGTATCAGGACATGTCTGTGAAATGTATCACATACATCCTGATTATCTGTTGTTTATAAACATCCTAAATTTACAATAAAACAATTTTGAGTTTTCATTTCACTATGCCTTCCTTGTGCCATATTCTGACTTATATAAAGAAAGAGTTTTGGGGTGGATCCCTCAACCATCAAAAGTGTGGAGTGGGAAATTCTGAAGTCTCTTGAATGATAGTGATGGTTGGTAAGGAAAAATAAACAAAAGGAGATCCATGATACCATTGACAGTCACCTATGTAGTTAATTTGCGGAATCCCCTTGGAAAAAAGGAGTGAAAACATCTGGTCAAAAACAGTAGGTTCCAATGCTCTAAAACACAGGTGTCAAACTCGCGGCCCTCCAGATATTATGGACTACAGTTCCCATCATTCCCTTCCAGCTGGCAGGGGGTGATGGGAACTGTAGTCCATAACATCTGGAGGGCCGCGAGTTTGACACCTATGCTCTAAAACCTGTGGGTCGCGACACCTTTGGGGGTCGAACGACCCTTTCACAGAGGACGCCTAAGACTCTCTGCATCAGTGTTCTTCATCTGCAAAATGGATAAATGTTAGGGTTGGGGGTCACCACAACATGAAGAACTGTATTAAAGGGTCGCGGCATTAGGAAGATTGAGAACCACTGTTCTAAAATGTCTGTTTTTATCCATAGGTGATCTGGGAGGGATTTCCAGGTGAGGGGGCAAAGATGTTTTAAGGGGAAGAGAGGCCGACACACACACACCGGGACCATTCGCACGAACGGTCCCGGTAAAGGCAGGGAAGACGGCGCAGTGCTGCACCGTTGCCCGAACGACGTACCTTTCCTGTGACCTTCTGGAGCGTTGGCCAGGCCAGGGAGCTCTGGAGTCGCAGGGCAGGGGTGGGGGGGGCGTGTTTTGCATGACAGCTCTGGAGTTGCAGGGCAGGGTGGGGCGTGTTACCAGGCCTGGGCGACGCGCCGGAAGGTCGGAGGGAAGGTAAGTTGTTCGGTAAAGGGGGGGGGATGGCACCTTCCAGCCGCTGCCATTCGCATGCTGAAAGCCACTGTTTCCAGAAAACCTTGCTTGGGGAGCGAGGTTTGGAAACTGCAGCTTCGCACCACTGAGGGGAGCGAGGGCGGCGTGGCTGCGTTGCAGCTAAGCCCCCCATGTGAACAGCTCCCTAGGGATGGTGTTTTTGCCATCCCTAGGGCGCTGTTATTGGCCCGTGCGGAAAGGGCCAGAGAGAAAAGGAACAGATGCCATTGGTGGAACTGAATTGTGAAGGCTCACCATGTCTCCACTTATCTCCATATCAAGAGATAGGACCAGCATTTCAGGGTGGGGTGAGCTTGAAAGAAAAGAGGTTTCACGCTAACGCTAAATGCAGGAGGGCCAATTATGCTGGCCACCCTTTATAATAGCCCCTCTAGCTGTCCCTTTGAGTTACATCTGATCTGCAGCAAATATCAGGTGTCTTTTTTTCCTCCATGCAATTTCCATACCTTAAGCCAGTGTTAAAGGGGCAGGAGGATGCTTCTTTTTTCTCTCCTCAGGCCAGACGGCAACCTGAGGCCTAATCTGCAAATCTACAGACACTGAAAGCCACTGAGACTTTTCTGTGCGATTGTGTAATTGCCACCGTTGGCTTTCTGAACAGCCTTGACAGGGCAGCTGCAACATGTACACTGCCCTTCCTTATCTTGGATGGCTTTGCTTATTCTGAACATAAGAAGTGAGATTCCAGTTTGAAGGCAAATCCCCATGTTACCCGTATTCCTGTGAAAGGAATGGCTGAACTATGTTTAATAAACACCTGGTGGTCCCTCAGTCTCACACTTTGCCTGCAGTAAGTCTTACTGTGAAGTTTTTCCTTTAAGACTGTATTCTGCGCAATCTCATCTCACAGCTCTTATTTAATGGGCATTTCCATCTTAAATTCAACTTGAGGCAGGGAACCAGAATTTGCTATTTTACTGCTCATATTCTTGACTTCCCGCTCAAACCAAGGCATGCAACAGACATTTGGGAGGGATAACACAAAGTAGAACTTGCTCTAATGCTTTGCATATTTATGTTGGAAATCTTTTTTATGAGTGTTACTTCAGAAAAAAAAATGCTAGAGCGGAGGGAGGAGAAAAGAAAGATCAGTTCATCTTTTAAAACTAGTGATTGATTGCTGCCACTCAGCCATTTCTTCATCCTTAGCTTCGCCCTTAGCCTCTGTAATAATTTTTTTTCCGTGAACACCAGGCCACGATTAAAGACTGGCATTCATCATAAGCCAAGCAGAAAGCAGGCAGACTTTGATGGGCACGACACCATATTTCAATCCACAGTGTCCTTTCCGTTAAACTTGATCTGCTGGCTCATTAGCAGTACAGCTAAAAACACACAAAGCCTTTTGTAAACATTAATGACAAATGTGCAACCAAAAAAACAAAACAAAACAAAAGGCTCTACCCTTCCATACATACTAAATTGCCAATTATGGAACGGTTGTATTGCAGTGAATTAGCAGAGCAAATAATAGGGCAGAGATGTGAGTGAGCTGCTTTGTAGAACTTTACTAGATAACAAATGAATTTGCGCTAAATATCAGAACAGCAAACTCTATGCAAGTGCTCTGTCTGGGTGTCTATATGTGTCGGTATGTCTGCATGTCTCCTTTTTTTCCAAAAGAAGAAGCAGAGAGATCTTTCCAGAAGCTCACGCGATTCCAGGCACGGGACTTCAATATTCTATCTATATACTCAACAATTAACTTTTGCTCGACTGAATGAAGTCGGTACTTGTAAAATCCTAACCGGAACTCTTCCAGCTGATAACAGAAAGTCAGTGGCAATTCAAAGAGTAATAGGGTTGCCTGACTTTTGGTGAGACCTGGAGATCTGCTGGAATTACAGTCGATCTCCAGATGACAGAGATCACTTCTCTTGAAGAAAATGACTGCTTTGGAGCGTAGACTCTATGGCATTATATCCCAATTAGGCCCCTCCCCTTATCAAACTCTATCCACCCAAATCTCCAGTTATTTCCCAACCAGGAACTGGCAATCCTAAATAGTATTCCAGCATCAGCTTTCCTGAATCAGAGCTCACTTCATTATGAGAAGTACATGCAACAGGTTGATGTATACACACAACTTGAAAAGTGTATGGGAAAAACACCAATTTAAAACTAGCCCTGGGAATAACAGTAGGATGGATACAGCACAGTATTTTCATGGGCAGAAGTATTTCCTCCCTTGGAGCATGACGTCTTCACCTCCCTCTTGCTGTAGATTAAAATATACCCCCCCATGCTGTTCCTGAAGGACCTTGACAAGAGGTGGTCTCAACACACACACACACACACTCACACACACAGAGTTTTTTAAGATTAGTTAGAATCCAAAGGCACACAAAGACACCTAAGTAATAAACCTTAGATTTTGGGAATCCAACCCCTGTTGTACTGTTCACCAGATGTTACATGCTGTTAAATGCACTTGATGTACACTACACTTAAACCTTATGTGTCAGTGAGAACGGTGTACTAACAATACAAATACAATAAAACCAACAAATTAATTTTGGAGAACTCTGCATCACTCCTGGTTCTCTCACTCACTTCTGCATGCCAATAAATCTCAACAAGTTCAGGGTATAGCCTTGAACATATCTGTTTGTTTGTTTGTTTGTTTGTTTGTTTGTTTCAAACATTATCCTGCGTATCCCCATGCATGTGTAAGGCCAATGCATGCAGGGAGTGAATAGGAATGAGCACGCAGGCACCTGCAGGGAACTGATTGTTTGGTGAGATAATCAGATAGATTCAAACAAATTTGAATGTGATTTATAAAAGGAGTCCTGCTGGATCAGGCCAGTGGTCCATCTAGTCCAGCATCCTGTCTTACATAGTAGCCAATCAATTACTCTGGAGGGCCATACAGTGGCCAATTAATCAGCAGAGCATGGAGGCTGAAACCTCCCCCATTAATTCCTGTCACTATTATTTAGAGATTTACAGTCTTTGAATGTGGAGGTTTCTTTTAGTCTCCATGGCTAGTAGCCACTGATAGACTTGTCCTCCATACATCTAATCCCCTTTTAAAACTGTTTACGCCTGTGACCATCACTATATCTCTGGCAGCAAATTCTGCATCTTAATCACTGGTATAAATTAGTATTTCCTTTCATTTGTCCTAAATCTACTGCCCAGATCCGAGGATCCCATCAGCATCAATCATGATCTTTGGGAATTACCCGGGCACTATACTTGAGGCACTCAGAAAAAATGGCGTAAGTATTTGACATAATAAAAAGTTGAATGGTTTTCTAAAGCTACACCAAACTGAATGGCCAAAGTTTTAAAAAGAAGAAAAGCAAAAACTTGTTTTAATCTTATTTCCATCTTATTTGTTTTTCCTATATTAGCTAACTCAACCAAAATAATTTTAATTGAATTTTGAAGTAATAAAAACACTGTGTCTGCATGCAGTAAACTCACTAAACAAAACCTTGTTTAATTTGTGAGCTAAAATGATTGTCTTATACTTCCAAAACCAGGAAAATCTGTGGGAAATTCATTTGTAAAAGTATTCTGGCAATGTGTGCTCTGGATATCCAAAACTAAAATTGATTATGGTCCATTCTGCACAACACAAAGGCTGAAATATAAAACATTTTTTCTGCAGGAATTCTGCACAGCTAAAGTTTGGAAAATGTTTTATTTTATTTTTCCTTCCAAGCATTTTATTTTGAAAATGATAAATAGTGTTTCTTTTCGCCAAAGTCGCTTTCAAAATGTCCCCTGCTTTCTGTACGGGAAAAAGAACCATTTTGGCTGGCAACACTTTATTTCTGCCATGCTGTGCAGAAGAAAAAAGCCAAAATGAAATTCCTTTGCATGAAATGGACCTATATAGTCTCTATATATCTATATAGTCCTGTTTTCATCTTGTTTTCCTCCAAGAATGTTAGCACAGAATACATGGTTCCCCCTTTGTAATTTTAGCTTTGCAACAGTCTTGTAAGGTAGAGCAAGTGACTGGTCTGGCACCCAGTAAGTTTCATAGCTGGATGGGGTTTTGAACTCATGTTATCCCAGAGCTTACCATAACCACTACACTTCACTGACTCTTGTAAATGTTGTGGTTCCAGCTTTGTACTAGAACATAGTCAAATGAGGCTTAGGCAGTATTGCAAATGGGGTATACTTAGGAAAAGAAGTATTGGCTTCAGAGAGACTGGAATCTTTTTTGGTGTGTCATCAAGTCATAGTTGACCTATGGCAAACCCCATAGAGTTTTCAAGGCAAAAGATGCTGGGAGGTGTTTTACCACTGTCCTTATCCACGCCCTGGAATTTCTTGGAGGTCCAGCCCAAATACTAGCCAGGGTTGACGTTGAGAGCATGTGACTGACCCAAGGACACCCATGATAGACAATTAAATAAAAACATCAAAACTGAGGGGGGGGGGGGGGAGATGCAATGGAGATCATGAATCTCTGTAAAAAGCAGATTAACATAGCTGCGAGTCAGATAGGAACCACACAGCAGAGAAGGAGACTTAAACTTTTCAACCATGGTCTGTTTCTCTAACTGAAACTGGGGGCCCCATGCTAGTATTATTAGCAGAAAACATTTCTGAATGAAAAAAAATTCCTCCTGCAACCTGTGCTTTTCCGTATTAAATTATAATTACAGCAAGGGAAGTCTTGATTCGATTAATAAAACCATCTGTGTTAATTTCCACATGTGTTGATTTCCAAACATGTAATATACCTAGAGGGCTACACAGAATTGGTCAGAAAATATCTTATCAGAATAAACTATCCTTATCATGCATTCAATTAAAATTAAAATTTTAGTTTGTAGTTACAATGCGTTTTTTCCCCATTAATTCTGAACTAAGGAGCTGTTCCTTTAAATAAGGAACCAAGTGGCTCCTTAATTCTTTATTGTGGCCTTTTCCTCCCTTTTTCCTGCTCTTCCTTCTCTTTAACTCAGCGATTCCCAACTAGGGTTCCGTGGTACCCTGGGGTGCTGTGAGCATGTCCCAGGGATACTGCGGCAATGCTACCAGCCCCCCTCACTTTTGCAGCGTCTCCCACCAGCACCAGCAAGGATATGGAGCTGGCCCAGGGGCAGGACCTGCCGCAAGGTCCGCAGCCACTCCCCCCCCCCCATGGTTCCCTTCACCCTAGAAGGGGAAGGTGAGGGG
>NW_025951146.1:0-7500 GCF_021028975.2 Sphaerodactylus townsendi
GAGACACGGCCAGTAGAGGAAGACCTGAATTTTTGTAGATGCAAAGACGTCACATAATCCTTCCCCTTACTCTACGTATTACGATTCATATGTGTTCAAACTCCATTGGTCAGATCTGTCTTCTGGTCACAAATAAAGACAGCCTATATTTCTACGTCACATTCCTTCTGTAATTCAAACGCTACATACTGTTAGTTTATGGCCTCTATGCATAAACAAAGGACAGTAATAAAAGGTAGCTTGTTCCTCCAAGAAAAACCCGTTTGCTGAGTTTGGCTCTCAGAGAGAGATGCCTTAGGCAATGCAGGACATTCTTTTGGATCATAAAACCTCTCTGTTCAATTCCCCAGCATGAAATGTTAAAACATGATTCTAACAATTATACAATTATTCTAAGAAAATAGAATTATAGTGAATACAAATACATGTAAATATGAATCACTCCTTATCATTTATGTGTTCATTTAACTATATAGAAGAACACTTTGTAATTTAACTAATCACATTGGTTTAGCTAGTTCTAACCCAAAAACCTAACCAAGAAAACAAGGTAATAAAATTGCATCTTGTCTTCTGTCACGTAGGCCCTCAGTGCCAGGATCCTAAAGATGTTATCTTGCTGGCCTGCATATTCACTGAGAAACCTGGCAACATTCCTTTGACCTGTTGCTAAAACATGCAGGTTTCTGCTGGTCACTTACACAGAAGCTCCATTTTGATTCTTAGCTTCTTTGGTTCTATAACTTTCATGTTTCTTGATTAATACAAATTAATACACATTCTGGCCCATCTCCACACTTGACATTCTAAAACTTTATGTTGCTATTCATTTTCCATTGGTCTAATTACAGAAGGAGAGGCCTACACCTCTGATTGGGTGGGGACTTGTGCTGGCAAGACTTCCCTTTCTCCAGGTATCCCAGAGAGCCATAGATTTTGCTGCCAGAGCCTTTGCCAATTGCGAGGGGTGGGTGGGGATGCTGGCAGCTTTGCTTTTGTTCAGAGCCCTTGCAGCCCTTAGGTGGGTGCAGAGCTGCCAGGTATGAGTTCTGGGCAGGTTGGAGTCCAACATCTTTTGACTGGATGGTGTTTTGGGGAGTCTGGAGGATGGAGAATTTCTCCTGCTTCCTGAGACTTAGAGCTCTTTTCAGTGGTTTCTGTTGGTGAGGAAAATAACAGTTCATTTGGGGGACTTTTGTACCTGGGTTTCTGTTAATGTAATGGGTCATTCACTTTTTAATTGTTGTCCTTGCAGTGGGTATTCACAAGGTGATGGCCTCACCTAAACATTCCCCCTATTTCTGGTTGTGGTGGGTTTTCCAGACTGTGTGGCCTTGGTCTGGTAGATCTTGTTCCTAACGTTTCACCTGCATCTGTGGCTGACATCTTCAGAGGTGTATCCCAGAGAAACTGGTTGTTGTGGGTTTTCCGGGCTGTGTGGCCGTGGTCTGGTAGATCTTGTTACTAATGTTTCGCCTGCATCTGTGGCTGGCATCTTCAGAGGTGTACCACAGAGAAACTGGTTGTGGTAGGTTTTCCGGGCTGTGTGGCTGTGGTCTGGTAGATCTAGTGAATGAGCCTAAAATTGTTATTGTGAATGACCCTAATGACTTTGTCAGTAATATCCTTTTGATGTATTTGTGCCTGAGCCTGTGTGTGGCACGTTTTCCTGTTTGTCCCTTCTTCACGTCGCACACCATTGTTTGTTGGTATTATTGAACAATTGTAAACAGCTTTTGGTTTCTCTCCTTACTTAAGAACATAAGAACTAGCCTGCTGGATCAGACCACAGTCCATCTAGTCCAGCACTCTGCTACTCGCAATGGCCCACCAGGTACCTTTGGGAGCTCACATGCAGGATGTGAAAGCAATGGCCTGCTGCTGCTGCTGCTCCTGAGCACCTGGTCTGCTAAGGCATTTGCAATCTGAGGTCAAGGAGGATCCAGATTGGGAGCCATAGATCGACTTCTCCTCCATAATTCTGTCCAAGCCCTTTTTAAAGCTATCTAGGTTAGTGGCCATCACCACCTCCTGTGGCAGCATATTCCAAACACCAATCACACATTGCGTGAAGAAGTGTTTCCTTTTATTAGTCCTAATTCTTCCCCCCAGCATTTTCAATGAATGCCCCCTGGTTCTAGTATTGTGAGAAAGAGAGAAAAATTTCTCTCTGTCAACATTTTCTACCCCATGCATAATTTTATAGACTTCAATCATATCCTCCCTCAGATGTCTCCTTTCCAAACTAAAGAGTCCCAAACGCTGCAGCCTCTCCTCATAAGGAAGGTGTTCCAATCCTTCAATCATCCTCGTTGCCCTTCTCTGCACTTTTTCTATCTCTTCGATATCCTTTTTGAGATGTGGCGACCAGAACTGAACACAGTACTCCAAGTGCGGTCGCACCACGGCTTTATATAAGGGCATGACAATCTTTGCAGTTTTATTATCAACTCCTTTCCTAATTATCCCCAGCATAGAGTTTGCCTTTTTCACAGCTGCCATGCATTGAGTTGACATTCTCATGGAACTATCAACTAAGACGCCCAAATCCCTTTCCTGGTCTGTGACTGATAGCACTGACCCTTGTAGCGTGTATGTGAAGTTTGGATTTTTTGCCCCTATGTGCATTGCTTTACATTTTGCTACATTGAACTGTATTTGCCATTTCTTAGCCCACTCACCTAATTTATCAAGGTCCGCTTGGAGCTCTTCGCAATCCTTTGTGGTTCTCACCACCCTACATAATTTGGTATCATCTGCAAACTTGGCCACCACGCTACCTACCCCTACTTCCAGGTCATTTATGAATAGGTTAAAGAGCACTGGTCCCAAAACGGATCCTTGGGGGACACCACTGCCTACATCTCTCCATTGTGAGAACTTCCCATTTATACCCACCCTTTGTTTCCTGTTCCTCAACCAGTTTTTAATCCATAGGAGGACTTCCCCTCTTATTCCTTCATTGCTGAGTTTTCTCAACAGTCTCTGGTGAGGAAATTTGTCAAAAGCCTTTGGGAAATCCAAGTAGACAATGTCCACTGGTTCCCCCTTATCCACATGCCTGTTTACACCCTCAAAGAACTCTAGTAAGTTTGTAATACAGGACTTGCCTCTGCAAAAGCCATGCTGACTCTTCCTCAGCAGGTCTTGTTTTTCTACATGTTTAATAATTTTATCTGTAATGATAGATTCTACTAATTTACCAGGAACAGATGTCAAACTGACTGGCCTGTAATTTCCTGGGTCCCCCCTAGACCCTTTCTTAAAGATTGGTGTGACATTGGCCATCTTCCAGTCTTCAGAACCTATCAGTCCATGTAAAGGATTCAATGGTGTTGATGAGCGGGTCAGCTGCCTGGCCTTGACTACATTCCACAGCCCGGGCGATGGGCCAACTTCTCCGGCGGAGACCTTATCTCTGCGAGGGAGATGAGACCTCCGTTCCCATGGGAATCCGGGAGGGGGGATGGGATGGACAGAGTTATAACCTGTGCTTCTGGCGGGAGATCTTATTCCTGCCACTGCGTGTACGTGAGCTTTCTAGGATGTCTGAATAAACGGTCTTTTACACCCAAAAAGCCTTTTATTTCTGCTTCTATGGAATTCCTTACATTGTGGCAGGAATCTTTCGTTCATCTATTTTCTTAGTGCAGTGGACCTCTGGTGTCTCGGCATGGAGAGGTTGAATGTTCCTGTGGAAGGTTCGGTAGCCCCCAAAGAGGGCTCCGAGCTCTCCCTTCTGGATTTAGAGGAACCGGCGGGAGAGCGGGTCTCGCTGGTGACTCTTTCCCGTCCTCGCATCAGCACGAGTCTTCCCTTACTCCGTTGGAACGAGGGACGAGAAGACGACCATGGGGACTTACATGAGTCGTTTGGGGCGCTGTCTATGGATCGAGCGCCTGTGGATCGGGTATCTACCCGTTTTCGTATGGATTACAAACCTCAGATGCAACCTGCCACGGAGGAGACGGGCCTGACCACCTTTCATGCGGCAACACAGGAGTCCATTGAACGGTTCCTGGACTCGTATTTTGGTGATGCTCCCAAAGATCCACCGTGGCATAGCACTGGGGCCCGTCCGAAGACCACCGGTGAAACTGGGACTATACCAGGGATTGGGAGGGGTATCCGTACCGTCTTCCGATCGGACCCCCCAGATCCCGGACTAGCGGCTGCACCTGAGATGCCCCGGGGAGCCACCGGTGGGCACGACGTCCTGCGTTCAAATGAAGAGGAGTCCGGAGAAAGCCTGCATTCCCAGCCGGATCTATTCCCTCTCCCATCGAAAGAGAGCTGGGATGAGGAAGTGGGCCGACTGCGAGATGCCCAAGAAGCATGGGCCCGTGAACGCCAGCTATGGGAAGAGGAACGAGAACAGCTGCAGCAAGAGCGTGAAAACCTGCAAAGAGACCGGGAACAGCAGCGCAAAGAAATCCAACTCGAATTGGACCGTGCCAAAGACGCGCTGCAACGGCAATATGTGCAGAACCTATCAGTCCATGATAAAGTCCTGGAACACTCCAAACTGGACTTACAGCGTCAACGCGAAAGCGTTCAGGCCTTGCGTACGCAAAGTGAACTAACTGCAGCTGTTCAACGAGACGAACTGGCCAAACTGGAACGAGAGAAAGCAGCTTTGCATGCGCACCAGGATGCCTTGACTCGCAAGGAGAGAGATTTAGCCGCCTTGGAGAGGGAACTGAAGAAGCAGCAGAACAAGATGCCCCAAGTTGGAGTCTACGCTGTCACTGGTACAGCCGACGCCAGAGGGGCGACGCTGCTGGGGCCTGCTACTCGTGCATCTGCCACCTTCCAAGGACCGGCTCCCACCAGAACACCAGCGGCACCAGCGTTGGTACCCCCACCTCCACCGATTCCGGCCCCCCCTGCGCCGCTGCCTCAACCTGCGCAACCGCCGCCCCAGCGGGCGCCAAGGGCCGTGGAGAGAGGATATTACAGACCTCCAATACCTGCCCGTTTCGATGGGACCGCTTCCAAACTTCCCTACTTCATCCTACAACTCGATGCCCACATGGAGGACTATGACGATTTGTACCGGTCTGAACGCGAAAAAATACGGGACATCGGTTCCGTCTTAGATGGGGCGGCAGCCGACTGGTTTGTGACTCTTTTGAATCTGCAAGATGAGGATACTCGCACGGTGCCGGCGTTCCTCCAAGCCTTAAGGGCTCGTTTCCAAGATCCGGGTGCTGAAAATGAAGCCATCCGCACCATCAAATCTATTCAGCAAGGCAACCGCTCGTTTGCAGAATTTGCCCGTGAATTTCGTGCGGCGGCTGCTTGACTCCCTCCTGAGTGGCCTGAGCGCATGAAATGTGAATACTTCTCGGATGCTGTCGACAGCAAACTGCGTGAAACGGTGTTTCTAATTCGGATCCCCCGCACCATTGCTGATTGGATCGACTTGGGATCCCAGGTGGCGTCTCGTTTGGATTACGCTCGTGCCAGGGGCCGCCCACGCCCAAAACCCGCCGCTACGACCACCGCTGCGACTCCCAAGCCAAGCCCAGCAGCCTCTACCGAGACCACCTCCGAGCGCCGTCGCCGTCTGGGATTGTGTCTTTACTGCGGAGGACCGGGTCATCTAGCCGCCAACTGCCCGAAAAAACAGAAGCCAACCGCTCCGGCCGCGCGCACCCCATCTGCCAAGCCACCACGCAAATCCAGGCCGCCCCCAGCGGGCTCGTCTAGGGCGGTTACCGAAGGCGACCCAGTGGAGGGGGAAGCAGCTGTTTGCCTCTCTTCAACCCCCATGGATATGGGTTCGACTCCAGATGCGGTGAGTGAAGGCAGCGCTCCCATTACGATTCAAGCGTTTCTGGCCAACCCCGCTAAGCATACTCGTATTATAGCCTCAGCCCTTGTAGATTCTGGGTGCTCCCATTGTTTAATGCGGCCTCAAGTGGCGGAGGAACTTGGTCTAGACCGAGTCCCCCTGGCTAAGCCCATACCGTTCACCCAAATGGACGGCAGTCCTCTCGGGGTCGAAGGACCGGCCCAGTTCAAAACGCAACCGGTTCTCCTCCGCTGCGCTGACCATTGGGAAAAAATTAGTTTTATTCTGGCGCCGGTGGCCAAACACTCCATAGTTCTGGGCATGCCATGGTTGTTGTTGCATGAACCGAAATTCATTTGGAAAGAAAGGATCTTAGAATTCACTGACCCTCCCTGCGGAGAACACATGAATTGGAGGGAAAACTCACCTTCTCTTGACATAACCCCCCCCTTGGCTTCATCAGCGATGCACGCTCTAATTGCTCCCGATTCTACCGGCATTCCACCGGCTTACCAAGATTTAGCCAGAGTATTTCAGGAGCAAGAATGCGATCAATTGCCACCCCATAGAGACACTGACTGCAAAATCGTATTACAGCCAGGGGCGCAACTGCCCAAAGGTAGAATCTACCGCATGAGTCCCAATGAGGAGAAGGAACTTCGTGCCTTCTTAGACAAGAACCTCGCTCGCGGGTTCATACGGCGGGCTACCAAACACACACATGCTGCTCCTGTATTGTTTGTTAAAAAAAAGGATGGGTCTTTAAGGCTCTGCACGGATTACCGAGGACTCAATGCGGTTTCCCTGTCCAATAAATACCCTTTGCCATTAATCAAGGACCTTTTAGATGCATTGGGCAAGGGACGCATTTTTACTAAGTTGGACTTAAGAGAAGCTTACTACAGGGTCAGAATTGCGGAAGGCTATGAACATTTGACTGCATTTAACACGAAATTTGGACAGTATGAATACTTAATAATGCCATTCGGGTTAAGTGGGGCCCCCGGAGCTTTTATGGCCCTTATCAACGAAGTTCTCCATGATTTATTATACAAGGGAGTAGTGGTGTACTTAGATGACGTTTTAATTTATTCACAAACCATGGAAGAGCATGAAGCATTAGTTCGGGAAGTATTGAAACGCTTGCTCAACAACTCCCTCTTTGCCAAACTTTCTAAATGTTGTTTCCACCAAACCTCTATCGACTATTTGGGTTACCGGATCTCTTCCGAGGGGCTAAAAATGGATCCTGCTAAGATTGACGCAGTCCTCCAATGGCCTGCCCCTACCAATCGAAAGGAACTCCAATCTTTCCTAGGGTTTGCTAATTTCTATTGTGACTTTATACCCCAATTCGCTGAACTGACTCTCCCACTCACAGACCTCTTACGCACTAAGGGTAAAGATCCACAGGCTGCCAAGCCCGGGGCCCCCCTTTCCTGGTCTAAAGAATGTCAGACAGCCTTTCAGCTTTTAAAATCAGCTTTTATTACCGAACCTATCCTGAAACACCCTGACCCAGATCTTCCGTTTGTGGTTCACGTGGATGCCTCGGACAAAGCGCTTGGGGCAGCCCTGTTGCAGAGAAATAAAGATGATAGGCTGGTTCCGTGTGCTTATTTATCAAAGAAATTCTCCGGTGCTGAGCTCAACTGGACTGTAGGGGATAAAGAGACTGCGGCCATCAAAGTAGCACTTTCCAC
>NW_025951147.1:0-11909 GCF_021028975.2 Sphaerodactylus townsendi
CTGATGGGAATTGTAGTCCATGAACATCTGGAGCACCATAGGTTGGCCACCCCTAGGCTAGATGGGGTTTGAAGGAAGGGTGATAATGATTAGTCTTGGAGGGGACATCCCCAAAAAGAGGAAAATGGCTAGCAGTTTTCTTACAATGCGTGCAAGGATTTCTCAAGAGAACGTTACCTTCCATTCTGATTTTGACAACTTCCATGTAACAATAAAACACCACAGAACAACCCTGGCTACCACATTTTTGTTTTCTTTTTTGTGCAGGAAAGTGAGAGGTATGCTTATGAATGGCAGAGATGCTTGCAAACTGCTCTCCAGGTAAGTACGGTGTCTCCATCTACCTACACTGCTTCCCCAAAACTAGGTCTTAGGTTTAATTCTAATAATCGAGCCCAGCGGCCCAGGCCAGCCTAGATGTGTGTGGGGGGGGGGGGCACACTGTTTGCATGTGTCCACAGTGAGGTCTCTGAGTGCCACCTCTGGCACCCGTGCCATAGGTTCGCCACCACTGTGCTAGAAATTGAACCTGGAACCTGCTGCATTCAAAGCAGATGTTGAAACAGGAAGCAGGTGTTGAAACAGGAAGAAAAAAGGCCAGCATGAAATTAACACCAGAGGAGTTTTCTACTCTTGCTGGTGTCCAAAAAGGTTCTCCCTTCTCATTTAAAAAAGTTTTTTTCCATTGCAGCCTTTTCTTCACACACCACTGACACCCTTTCGAAAACGTTTTCGATCCTGTTTATGACTAAGTTTGTTAGGTCTCAAAATGTGGTTCAGTGGCGTAGCTGCCACAGGGACATCCGGGGGCACAAATGCCCCGGGTGCCCTCATGCGAGTCACGTGGGGGCGGAAAAATCACACCACCACCCCACTTCCGGAAAGTAGGAGGAGTGTGGCTGGGCCTTGACGCAACGTGTGCATGTCATGGGATTATCCCTCAGAAATCTAGCCCTGCTATATACCTGGAACATCTTGTTAATCACAATTGCAGATGGGTCATGACTAGGGCAAGGTGTAACTCTTTTCCATCAGCACATCTTCAAGGTCACTTCTCTAATATCCCACAAAATGAGCGTTGCTGTCGTTTTTGTCCTAATACAACTGATTCACTTTCTCATATTCTGCTTCACTGTTCAAAACACAACAATATCAGAACTGATTGGAGAACTGTATTGCCAACAGGATTTATGCTCCTTTCTGATAAGATAAAAATGGCTAAGCTTCTAAATAACTCTAATGTTCTAATAACTCTGTGTACTGCAAGTTGTGCAATAATGATCTTTTTATTGTATTTGGAATTCATGACACACTCCGGTTTTATGCCTAATAAAGGTTTTGGATTTGGTGTGCATGTCATGCTGCGGCCCAGCCACGCCCCTCCTCCTTCCTGGAAACGGCTGGGCCTCAGCGCGACACGCACACACTGCCCGGTTGGCTGGCCTCCAGCCGTACACGTGCTCTCTGTCTCTCCAGAGAGCGCGCTCACAGCCCACCAGCTGTTGGATTCCTTCCCCCCTCCCCCCACCAGGCCCAACCTTTGGATAAAGTAAGCAGGGCATGGGGGGAGTGTGGCGCGTGGGGGGCGGGCGGCGCAGGGTGTGTGTGGAAAATTCGGAGTCTGCCCTGGGGTCCGAATGGTCCAGCTATGCCATTGACATTATTTCCTGGCCACCATTTTTTCCTACACATGTTCTGTAGCAATGGCGTAGGAGGTTAAGAGCTCGTGTATCTAATCTGGAGGAACCGGGTTTGATTCCCAGCTCTGCTGCCTGAGCTGTGGAGGCTTATCTGGGGAATTCAGATTAGCCTGTGCTCTCCCACACACGCCAGCTGGGTGACCTTGGGCTAGTCACAGCTTCTCAGAGCTCTCTCAGCCCCACCCACCTCACAGGGTGTTTGTTGTGAGGGGGGAAGGGCAAGGAGATTGTCAGCCCTTTTGAGTCTCCTGCAGGAGAGAAAGGGGGGATATAAATCCAAACTCTTCTTCTTCTTCTAGCAGAGCTTCGTAGCGTTGTCGATTCATTGATGCCAAAAACTGGGATGGGGAGAAAAGTACAGAAATAATACATTTTAAGAGGAAAGGGGTAAAACTGAGAAACCAAACAGAGAGGAGAGCAAACGCCGAAATTGAAGTTTGGCAGAGGGCAGGGAAAACGGCCCATGGTTTTTGCGGCGGGGGGGGGGGGGGCGTTTCAGTATGATTGCACTATGAGGGAAGCCAACTTGAAAATGTTTAACCAGAAAGAATCACTGTAAAAGTATTTTCAGATGCGACGGAGAAAAAGGGAGACATTTCCAAAACCAAAGGGGAGAAAAACGATGTGGAACTCCACCGAGGAAATGTTTTATTTCCAGTCTGGATTCACTTTGCTCTTTGTCCTATTCAGAAGCTTATAGGAAATTAAAAGGTCAACTATTGGATAGAGAGTTCTCTACCCTAATCACCGCAGCCAAGAAAACGTGCTCCCCCTGTATTTTTCTCTCCCATTTGAACGGGGCCACTTGGCACACTACCTGTATTGCTTAATAAACCCTGTTCAAAGGAGAGCCATAATTCTCGCCAGGTTTAATGTTATGCCTTCTGCCTTGTTACATGGCAGATTTAACAAGCAAGAAAAGGCTAAAAGGCCATGTAACGATGGCTCAGTTGAATCTCTGGCCCACCAATTACTACACTGTCTCAGATTCAAGGAAATCAGATCCAAGTATGTGAATCTTACTCCTTTACATTTACCCCATCTCCCCGATTTAATTAGATTACACTACTTGTTGGACAACCCTGATCCTTCTCTCTGTATGACAGTGGCAGACTTTCTCCTGGAAATTACTAAACGCCAGTAGATTTCCTTCGACCTGTATTTTATATGCTTTTTAATCCGTTTTTTTATTATTGTTGTACTGTTGTCTATGCCAATAAAGGCTTGCTTCTCTTCAGGTTTCTTTTTTTTATTTCCAGTCTGAAAACATCGTAAATGGCATATGTGGAAAAGAGCTAGTAGCCAAAGAAGTAGTTAGTTAGCAGCCCAAGAAGATGTCTTTGTTTGGCTTCTCTGCTGTTCTGGGAAGACAAATAATCTGTATGGTCCTCTTTTTGTTTTTTTGCTAGATCATCAAGAAGGCCAACGACACCCTGAATAGCATCAGCAGCTCCTCTGTATGCACAGAAGTCATCCAGTCCGCTCAAGGCATGGAATATTTGTTAGGTATGGTTTCATTTCACCCTATTGTGTTGACGTTACAGCAGTGATGCTCAGCGGCATCCACGTGTGGCTCTTTGACCTACCGCCTGTGGCTCTTCTGAGCACCATTTCCCAACGTGGCACCTTCCCCATGTTCCAGTAGAGCACAGGTGTCAAACTCGCGGCCCTCCAGATGTTATGGACTACAGTTCCCATCATGCTGGCAGGGGATGATGGGAACTGTAGTCCATAACATCTGGAGGGCCGTGAGTTTGACACCTGTGCAGTAGAGCCACCAGGCCATTGCTTGGCAGGTGTGGTTCACACCTTGAAGCCGCCCCTGCTGGGGTGATTAAACGATGGGTGAGCTGCCAGCCTCATGCCAAGAAAGGAAGCAAAAGGACCATCCTCTCTGCCACCCCCCTTCTCTGTGCTCTCTGCCAGGACGAGAGCAAGCAAGCTACAGAGAAGAGAAAAGGAGGGCACAGCTGCAGAAGCTGCTTAAGGAGTGAGCAAGCTGTCCGGCAGTAGATGGTGGTATAATCGCCTTTTCTGCAGGCCCACTTTGCTCTAATCTGGAGGAACCGGGTTTGATTCCCCACTCTGCCGCCTGAGCTGTGGAGGCTGATCTGGGGAATTCAGATTAGTCTGTACACTCCCACACACGCCAGCTGGGTGACCTTGGGCTAGTCACAGCTTCTCGGAGCTCTCTCAGCCCCACCTACCTCACGGTGTTTGTTGTGAGGGGGGAAGGGCAAGGAGATTGTCAGCCCCTTTGAGTCTCCTACAGGATGAAAAAGGGGGATATAAATCCAAACTCTTCTTCTTCCTCTGGGCATCTTGGCACTCTGACTCTCTGGTCTGGCACTCTGTACCTCACGTTGAGTGATCAAGAGGGGGACGATCCTCCTCCCACTCTGGGTACACAAGAGCTGCCTCAGGCTCAGCAGTGGTGAAGAGAGACAACGCTACGTTCCCAGGGGTACCCTGGCAATTCACAACGTTATAGTTACAGTATTAACAGTCGGTCATGTGATGGGATGGTTCACAATGGCTCATCATATGGCTCTTTCGGCTGGTGATGGTTGCTAATGTGGCTCTGTGCAAGCTAGCGAATACTGCCGCGTTGGAGGATTTTGCTCGATTTTCAGTCCCCGCCAGAGGTGGGATCCAGCAGGTTCTCACAGGTTCCCGAGAGTCGGTTACTAATTATTTGTGTGTGCCGAGAGGGGGTCACTAATGGGTGATTTTGCCCCGTGATGTTTGCCTTAGTTACGCCCCTCCTCAGCAGCAGCGCGCAGAACTTGGAGCAGTCTAGCAGGAGGTGCACCGGCGTGCGTGGCAGCCTGCGCCTGCGTGCACTCGTTTCCCGCCCAAGGACCGGCGCAGCGGCTGCATCCTTGCCACAGCCCCGCCCAGGAACGCCACGCCCCAGGAATGCCCGGCCACGCCCCCATTGTGCCCCGCCCAGCCCCATTGGCACTACGCCACAGTTTGAATCCCACCATCATGGGAACCTGTTACTAAAATTTTTGGATCCCACCACTGGTCCCCACGCCTGTTTCTCCTGTTCTCTGTGCCCCAATGTCAGGATGTGGTGAATGTGTGGTCTGTCCTTGGGAGATGGCCGCCGGCTGCTTCTGGCTTTCTGCCTGGGATGGGGATTTTTGCTTGTAGGTTATCTCTACTTAGTGCCTGTGTGAAACTATGCTTTGTTTATTCTGTATTGCTTTGAGTATTGGCTTTGTTTATTCTATATTGGCGGGGACGTGAAATGCCACTGTGTAAAATCTACTATCAGAGGTCTGAGGCTCTCAGACCTCGCATTGCCTGTATCTGACTATGACTGCCAGCACAACAACAACAACAACAACAATAATAATAAAATAAAAATTAGTATTATTAGTATTATCATTATTATTATTACACATAACAACACAGCACAAGTGTCTGGAATTCATCTCTTAATATCGAGTCCTTCCCAAGGACCTAGGATATTAGAGGTATTTGCGTAGAATATGTGCAGTTCCTAGAAGTGCTGCTTTCTGCAGCATGTGGACTGATGTTCTGTCCTTATTATTATTATTATTATTATTATTATTATTATTATTATTATTAACTACCCTGTTTCCCCTAATATTCCCCCCCAAAATAAGACATAGTAGAGGTTTTGCTGAAGTGCGAAATATAAGGCATTCCCCGAAAGTAAGACATAGCAAAGTTTTTGTTTGGAAGCACGTCCGACAAACAGAACACAGAAATATAAGACATCCCCTGAAAATAAGACATAGCGCATCTTTGGGAGCAAAAATTAATATAAGACACTGTACTTTTGTGTGTGTGTGTGTGTGTGTGTATTGGGGAATGCTCCACTCCTCTACCCAGAGTCTCACAGTGTGTACTCAAGATCATTTGAGGTACATCCCATAATACCATTTAACCACTTTCCCATGCCCACAACTAATTAAAGAATGTTAAGTCTTAGAGAGTGATAAAATGGATTTTACCATTCTTTCAACACACATGGAAGAGGCAAACGGGGCTTGTATTTCACATTATAATATAAGACACTGTCTTATATTCGGGGAAACACAGTAACTATCAACTATCAACTATTAACTATTATTAATAATTAATTAATAATAATTAATAATAATTAATTAATAACATTATTATTATTAATTAATAATGGTTGTTGTTGTTGTTGTTGTTGTTGTTGTTGTTATTATTATTATTATTATTATTATTATTATTATTATTATTATTATTATTATTATTATTATTATTAAGACTTTTATACCGCCCTATCCCCAAGGGGCTCCGGGCAGTGTACAACAATAAACATAACATAGGATGGCTAAACCTTTAAAAGCAGCGATAAAACAATAAAAGCTGAATCTAATAAATACAGTACAATAAATACTAGCATAAATATAAATGGCGTCCAGCAACTCCATATTCAAAGTCCTCTCCCCAGGAGGGAGGAATGGCGAGTCCTGTTGAATGACAAACGGCCCAGGTGTAAAGGGCCGGGGGAAGGGGAAGGGGACACCATCAGCGGCCGGTTCCTCCAAAGGCCCGGCGGAACAGCTCCGTCTTACAGGCCCTGCGGAACTCACTGAGGTCCCGCAGGGCCCGCACAGTTGGAGGGAGAGCGTTCCACCAGGCCGGGGCCAGAGCCGTAAAGGCCCTGGCCCGTGTGGAGGCCAGCCGCATCACCGAGGATCCGGGAACCGCTAGTAGATTGGCCTCGACTGATCGAAGAGGCCGTACATGGAACTGAGAACACAATAAGGAACTGAGAACAGTTACTTTGGCCTGGACTTTGCTAGCCCCAGCAGGGGGCGCAGTTTTTATGCTAGAGACACCAAAATTTCAGGGTACCCCCAGACGACTCTCCTGATGATACCAGCCAAGTTTGGTAAAGTTTGGTTCAGGGGGTCCAAAGTTATGGACCCCCAAAAAAGGTGCCCCCATTCCCCATTGTTTTCAATGCGAGCTATTAGTAGATGGGGCTACCCTTTTGAGGGTCTATAACTTTGGACCCTCTGAACCAAACTTCACCAAACCTGGCTGGTCTCATCAGGAGAGTCTCTTTATGATACCAGCCAGGTAAGGTGAAGTTTGGGTCAGGGGATCCAACGTTATTGACCCCCCCCAAGGGGATGCCCCATCCCCCATTGTTTACAATGGAAGCTAATAGTAGATTTTTCATTTCTGATAATATCCCTCTTAAAATCTAAGTTGGGTTACATTTGGACATACAGATGATGATGAGGAATCCAGTTTTGAAGGATTTTGTGTTTTAGCTTGGTTGCTGGTTGAGCTACTTTTAAAGTTATTGTTGATACCATATTGTTCTTGTTGATCCTCTTTTCCACTTACAGAGCCAGTTTACTGTTTTTCTTTGAAATAAATATTCAAAAACATTTAACCTACTGATGCCTCAATTGATGCTGCATTTCCCACCCTCGACTTATACGCGAGTCAATAAGTTTTCCAAGTTTTTTGTGGCAAAATTAGGTGCCTCGACTTATATGCGGGACGACTTATACACAAGTATATACGGTAGATAGGGGGAAGGGCCCAAAGTGTATTTAATGGATGGTTTGAGATTAAATTTGGGGAATGCTGTTCTATCTTGTTGACGAGCCATATCTTCGCTGACTGGCCGGAGTCCTTCTCCTCTTCCCCCGCCCTCCGCCTTGTGTTGTAAAAAAAACCCCCGAAAGCCTTTATTGGCATGTTAAAAGAACACCGTAGCTACAAAACAAACCAATACAACAAAACACATCCAATGCAAACCCGCAAGACACATCAGTCCATATTCACATCTTCAACAAAAAGAAGGCCACCAATTCACGTTCCACTGAGCCCGAACCACCCAACAACAAGCAAATTCTGTCTGCATCGTACTGGCCAGGTTTGTTATGATTACTATTAGCAAGAGACAGAAATTAAGACACATATTACATCTAAAATTAATACCGCAGATAAACATTTCAGAGCTGCTACAGAGACATGCTAAATTCCAAGGTTAATATATTGTAGCATAGCAATAAAATATTAAAGTAAGGTGGCGTAATACGGAAGAGAGAAGTTAATTGCTTATGCTCTAAACCACAGGTGTCAAACTCACGCCCCTCCAGATGTTCATGAACTACAATTCCCATGAGCCTTTGCCAGTGTAGCCAATGCTCATGTTGGGAGGGACTGATGGGAATTGTAGTTCATGAACATCTGGAGGGCCGCGAGTTTGACACCCCTACTCTAAACATACTTAGACCCATTACTGGATTATTTGCATTCAATTATTTCAAGGAGAAAATTTGCCACAATCTCAGGGTTGGTATTGTTCAGAAGAATTGGCATTGCAACCGAGTCAGCGGGGGCCATGGTGAGTCGTGGTATGGAATTTACATATCTGTCGCCTTGTGTTGTAGAAGATCCGCCTGGGCTTCTCTTGGGCCTTAGTAACTCTCCCGCACTCTTCTTCAAACTCCAATAGGGGTTGTCGAGGTTTACAGAGTGACCAAACGCGTGGAGTTGGGCATCAAAGCGACGGCCGTCTGTAGCGAGAAACTCCAGCAGCTGCTGAAGGATATCGACAAGGTGTGGAACAACTTGATCAGCTTCATGTCGCTCGCCGCTTTAATGGTAAGGAACTGGGCCTCTGTCGACCTCTCTCTTCAGTCGGCATTTATTTATTTATTTATTTATTGCTTCAATTTTTATACTGTCCGATCCCCAAAGGGCTCCGGGCGGTGAACAACACAATTCAATTCAACGTCAGGCCGGAGCAAGTCATACATAAAATATAAATACATAGGCTCCATCCCATATCATCAATAAAATAACTTAAAACTCATAAAAACAGCGAAAACAGTTAATACATAAATAGACAGGGCTTCCAAAACCCCAATTTAAAAACTACCCCCCCAAAAGGGGGGACGGCGGGCCCCTCAATATGAGGGGACCCTGATGTAACAGCCCCAAAGCAAGGAGCAGTAAGGTGGGTTCCCAATTCTTTAAAAGCAATCAATCATTTTCTTGGGAGAGCTCCAAGGGCCGAGTGCCGAGCACCAACAGCTCCTGCCCGGACTAAGAGATACTTTGCAGTCTTATCTTGTAATGACCTCTGCTACTGCAACAAGGCATTTCTCAATCAGTTACAAGTTGTCACTGGCCCGGAGAAGTCTATCTGAGTGGGAAATGCTCTGAACCAAGCCTTGCGGGGCAGGGGGGGAGGCGGGGAGAAGGAGGAAGAAGCAGAAGAAGAAGAGGAGGAGTTTGGGTTTATACCCCCCTTTATTTCCTGTAAGAAGACTTGAAGGGGCTTACAATCTCCTTTCCTCCCCCCCGCCACACAACAAATACTCTGTGAAGTGGGTGGGGCTGACAGAGCTCCGAAGAACTGTGACTAGCCCAAGGTCACCCAGCCGGCATGCGTTAGAGTGCATAGGCTACTCTAGTTCCCCATCCTAAGAACATAAGAACAAGCCAGCTGGATCAAACCAGAGTCCATCTAGTCCAGCTCTCTGCTACTCGCAGTGGCCCACCCGGTGCCTTTGGGAGCTCACATGCAGGATGTGAAAGCAATGGCCTTAAGAACATAAGAACAAGCCAGCTGGATCAGACCAGAGTCCATCTAGTCCAGCTCTCTGTTACTCGCAGTGGCCCACCCGGTGCCTTTGGGAGCTCACATGCAGGATGTGAAAGCAATGGCCTTAAGAACATAAGAACAAGCCAGCTGGATCAGACCAGAGTCCATCTAGTCCAGCTCTCTGCTACTCGCAGTGGCCCACCAGGTGCCTTTGGGAGCTCACCTGCAGGATGTGAAAGCAATGGCCTTCTGCGGCTGTTGCTCCCGAGCACCTGGTCTGTTAAGGCATTTGCAATCTCAGATCAAAGAGGATCAAGATTGGTAGCCATAAATCGACTTCTCCTCCATAAATCTGTCCAAGCCCCTTTTAAAGCTATCCAGGTGAGTGGCCATCACCACCTCCTGGGGCAGCATCTTCCAAACACCAATCCCACGTTGCGTGAAGAAGTTTCCTTTTATTAGTCCTAATTCTTCCCCCCAGCATTTTCATCCTGCCCGTGAGCTCCCAAAGGCACCTGGTGGGCCACTGCGAGTAGCAGAGAGCTGGACTAGATGGACTCTGGTCTGATTCAGCTGGCTTGTCCTTATGACTGCCGAGGAAGTCCAGGGTCATTATGCAGAAGCAGGCTGTGGCCACCTGTGAAGGTCTCTTGCCTGAAAATCTGGGGGATCCACATAATTGTCATGGCTATACAGCATTTGCAACAGCCTTGCCCTCTAGTCTTTTGAAAGCCAACTAAACCTGTTTCGGCTCATACTGTGTCTTATTTATTTATTTATTCAAAATGCTGTACTTACTGTTCTCACCTTTCTTCAGCCTAGGAACCCAAGGCAGGTAGCAACAAATCTTGAGTCGTTTATTACATGAACTTTTTTTGGTTGTAAAATAATGCTGTTTTTTTTTTCCCCCTGTTGGCCCTGCAGCCCGCTGAGAACTTGTTGGATTTCTCTTCTTGTATGCTTCGCCCTGGAATCAAAAATGCTCAGGACTTGGCTTGCGGGGTGTGTCTTTTGAATGTCGATTCTAGGAGTAAAGTAAGTACAGGGGCAACATTGTCCCACCTTAAAACCCCTTTGCATTGGCTGCGAACATGTGTGTGTGTGTGTGTTTTTGTTGGGTTTTGCCTTTTGCCATTTTTATTTCACTAATTTTAACCAACAGGTTGAAGTATCATGCATCTTCTTTACATTTTTAAAACACAAGGCCACCTTTCCATCCAATCGGGTTCCCCAAGGCGATGAACCTAAAAACACCCAGAGAGATTTTCCAAACCTTGAAAAGTAAACTTCTAGAACAGAAATATCATATCTTGTTGGGGCAAGCAAATAAATCACGCTCACCCCTCTCTGTCGGAATAATACCGGAACAGGGGCACATAGCCAAATCTCTTGAATTATTAACTGAACCCCAACAGAGATGGATTATCACAAGGGCCAGATTCAGTACCTTCCCATCGGCCATTACAAAGGGTCGCTACTTATCCATCCCTCTCCAGGATCAGGTTTGTCCACACTGTAAAAATCAAGTGGAGACTCTTGCTCACATTATTCTTGACTGTCCGAGATATGTGGGCATTAGGAATTTCTCTCCCAGGCTGGCCCTAGACAAATCTGAAAGCGACTCTGACCGTTCTGTTGTGGAGCTTCTGTTAAACAACATAGATGTCGTGCTCTTGGAAAAAGTAGCAAAATTTCTTTTACAAGTGACAGAACTTTCTAAGTAACGTATACTGCCATATACAGTCTTCCTGTCTGCACTTTGAATGTACTCTTGATTTGTATTTCAAATACGTCTGGCAACGCTCTAGAACCTATTTTTAAATGCTGAATAAAGGTTGTTGTTGTTAAACCTAAAAACATTAAAACATTTGAACAGTTCCAAAGAACATTTAAAATTAAAACCCATAAAACAAACAACACCAGAACCAGGGAAGAGGACCTAGAACCGTTATTGGGCGTATGACGAACAAAACAAAAGAGTCTTTACCCACTGGTGGAAGACACTAATGGAGGGAGACAGCTAAAAAGCTATAAGCTGCAACGCGGGTAGGACCAGGCTGTCTCTGACTTCCCACCCAAACAACAGCCCTGCGCTTATTAGGCAGCAGGAAATTTGTCAGCAGGTGGAACAGTAGGGAATGGAAAGCAGGAGGCTTTGGCCACTGAGAAATGCAGCAAAGGATTGCAGCCAGCCAGCCGGAGCAGGTGTTTCTTGATGCTCGTTTGCGTTTTCTAAATGCCGTAGGAGGTTAAGAGCTCGTGTATCTAATCTGGAGGAACCGGGTTTGATTCCCAGCTCTGCCGCCTGAGCTGTGGAGGCTTATCTGGGGAATTCAGATTAGCCTGGGCACTCCCACACACGCCAGCTGGGTGACCTTGGGCTAGTCACAGCTTCTCGGAGCTCTCTCAGCCCCACCTACCTCACAGGGTGTTTGTTGTGAGGGGGGAAGGGCAAGGAGATTGTAAGCCCCTTTGAGTCTCCTACAAGAGAGAAGGGGGGGATATAAATCCAAACTCCACTTCTTCCTCTTCTTCTTCCTCTTCTTTTCTTCTTCTTCTTCCTCTTCTTCTTCCTCTTCTTCTTCCTCTTCTTCTTCTTCCTCTTCCTCTTCTTCTTCTTCTTC
>NW_025951148.1:0-11906 GCF_021028975.2 Sphaerodactylus townsendi
TCGAAAGCCAGTTTGCCAGTCTGTAAAGTTAAAAACAAGAAGCCAATTTTCTGGAAAAGTTTTCTGGAAAATAATGCTAGGGAAAGTCAATTTAGTGAATGAAGTTGCTTCTGTTTTTCTTACCTGCCATAGGTGACTTAGTACATAGAGGTAGCCAGGGGAGTAAAAAATGACTAATGACTGTGGATTTATTTGCAGTACTGGTGTACATAAACTGTAGACAGTGATACAAACTGTACATATTGTATACCTGGAACTTGAGTGTGGAACTATCTTTCAGTGATGATGAACACTGTAAAGTGTAACAACCTAGTCCAAGTATCTTTCAGAACACAAAAAGGATTGGATCATAGTGTATGATCCATTTCCCCATATCAAGATGGAACTGTGATTTCAAAAAAAAAAAAGGATTTCTGCGTGGAAAAGAGGATATTTGTACTGGAGAACCCAAAATAGTGATACAAAGGATGAACAGTCAGTTCAATAGACCAAACCACATCCCAAAGTTCAAGACATGACATTGAAATTGTGTTCTTGTTCTGGACTCTACTCCCACTCTTTGAGAGGTTAGATGTACTCTGCTGGATCCATTCCACTGTTTGAAAGAGTGGAAACTCACAACAGGATAGAATGAATAGCAGAACATCGTGATTCAAGCATAGAGCTTGAGAGTTGCAGGTGTCCAGTATCCTGTTCTGCTAGCTCAGTGGTGGCGAACCTATGGCATGGGTGCCAGAGGTGGCACTCAGAGCCCTCTCTGTGGGCACGCACAAATAGAGTTCATCATGGGGGGGGGGGTAAATCACCCCTCCCCCCACACATCTAGGCTGGCTTGGGCCGCTGGGTTCGATTATTAGCATTAAACTTTAGACATAGTTTTGGGGAAGCAGTATAGGTAACCCTGTTAAGCGCTGTTAAACCCCACTGATTTTCATGTGAAGAACTAAAGCGTGATCCTTTACCTGGGAGTAAGCTCAGTTGCTGGCAATGGGATTGCTTCTGAGTAAACCCTCCTAGGGTCGTGATTCACCGGTTGGAAGAGTTGCACGGTTGCTTCAAATCAAAGCCACCGACTACCACCAAGCTTACTCCTGAGTAACGTACGCCTTGGAGTCAACCATTTTTTCTAATACTAAAACTTCAGTATTCAGGTTAAATTGCGGTGTTGGCACTTTGCGATAAATAAGTGGGTTTTGAGTTGCAATTTGGGCACTCGGTCTCGAAAAGGTTCGCCATCACTGTGCTAGCTAGACCACACATAGCTGAGTCTGTTTTCCAGCATCACAGAGTTGCCACATACTAGCTAGTCTTTTATTGAGGTTGGTCCCTCCAGGATGCCAGTTACATTTTGTAACATGTTGCTCAAATTTTTTTTAATAAGGGTACTTCAGGTTCATCATACTTCTTTAGTTTTTAGCCTGCTCACTTTAAAAATTTATGCTACATTAACATGATTCCTTTTCAGTCCCTGTTCAGCAAGAGCAACTTACTGATTTGTGGTGTTGTTGTTGTTATTTAAAATGTTTCTGCAGAGGCCCATCGGGAGAAATGGCACCTGGAGACAAATTGTCTCTGGATCCATTCTCTGGATCCATTCCTGGCTCCCATCCGGCAACCCCCTCTGCCCTTCCCTCTGGGGAGAGCAGAAGTGACTGCTGTCCGCCATCCTCCGAGAGCTGCTTTTATATGAGGCCGGGGGTGGGGCCACACCCCGCCCATGGGGTGTGGCCCCTCCTCTCCAAGCCCCACCCATGGCCTCAGTGCTTCTAAAACAGCTCTTGGAGGATGGGGGATGGCAGTCATTTGTGCAGAAGGGACTGTTGGCTGGGAGGCGGGAAGGGGGGGTGGAGCAGAGTCGGGGCGGCAGCTGGGCTTCCTTGGCCCCGCCCATGTCTTCCAGCTGTCTTGCCATCTTCCTGGTCACGTGGAGGGCAGATCTTGCACCCCCCACGTGACCAGATTGGTGGCACCTGGGGACAGAGGGTACCCCTCATCCTAGGTAAATACACCACTGTGTTTCTGTGTTGCCTTTCCACCCAAATAGGGTTGCCAAGCTCAAGGCGGCAAACATCAAAACGGTAAACATTTAAAATGCATACATAAAATATTTAACAATACAAAAAAGTAGACATACAGCACAACCAAGGAAGAGGCCCAATAAGAATGTGCACCAAATGCAATAGAAATGTCTTCACCTGCTAGCTGAAGATAATGATGGAGGTAGACAGCCAGATTTTGCCAAATTTTGGCTACCACTGAAAAGGGCTTTTGTTAGGCTGTTGCCCGTTTAGCCTCAGATGCTCACAATTTTAGCCTCAGATGCCCCCATGTTTATCATGCTTCTTTACTTTATAGCCCATTCACTTGAAAGGTTTATGGTATCTTAACAGGAGGTTCTTTTTCAGTCAATGTTAAGCGAGATACCAACTTACTGGTTCGCATCAGTATTGACAAAATAATGAAATGCACGAATCCTCAAGTTTATAGAGCAGCCCATAAAGTCAGCAAGAAGATCACTTCGGTTAATTTTGGAGATGTGAGATATTTTTCTGTAAAGGTATTAGTGAGATTTTATTTTATCATGATTTTAAAATAGTAAAAAAAAACTGCATGAGAACCTTGCTGGTTGCTGCTTCAGCGGCTATGTTTTAATAGATGTTAGAAGGGTGTCAGGGGGATGCTAGGTGATTGAGATGCATTCCTAATGCAGTGTAACTGCTTGCAACTATATATCAATGCTGCTACAAGATATATGTAACCAGCCTGCTTTGTGTTACCACTGCCATTTGGAGCATTCTTTCCTTGATCTGTAATTTATGGCTTCAAAAGCTCTGTGGATAACTAGGCTTCCCCCTGACACCCTGGTCTCAGGAGACACAGTGTTGTTTCCATTTCTCCATGGGGGCAGGATGCCAGGTGGCTCTCTATCACTATCTGTCACTGACCTTGGGGCGCCTTGGCTCCACAAACTTTTTTTCAAACTTCTTGGAAAATGGGAGCGGGGACTGATAAAGGGGATGACAAAGGCCAGGTTTGCCAGAACTGGCTTGGCCAAGCTTTGGTGTGCTGAGCTTATCAATAAACACTACTGATCAACAACACAGAGTCCATTTGTTGGCTTAAGGTTTGAGACCTAAAAGAGGGCCTTGGAGGCAGGAAAGCTGTATAGGGTATGAATGCTGGCACATACCATCACTGAACTCAATCCACTAGAAGATGCAGGATTATTATAAAGTGAAAGGTGATGGGGGAAATCTACATAGAATTGAATCCAACTAGATTTTTCACTCAATTTCTCTAAATATCCTTGTTCCTTGTGGCTATTGTCTATGGGAATTCCATAAACCCATCCATTTTGGTGGTTAAATGAGTTTCCTTCCTCACTTTTTCATCATCAGAAAAGCTGGCTGGATCCAGCTCATAATTTTTAACCAATTCTGTAGGCGCAGAAGGCATATAAAGGATATACTTTGTTATATGCAAAGGTTTTCTTCTTGCCCCCCATTACTTTCTTTCTGTAATGGGGAATTGGCAACCATAATGTAGCTGAGCAAAGAAAAGATGCAGGCCTGAAAGTCTATTCTCTTTCTGTTACTAGGCAAGCTTGATAGTTTAAGCAGATTGCCCTTTGTCCAGAGTTATACAAAATGTGTAGATTCAACAGTTTTGAGGTCTTAGATGCCTTGAATTTGCCCTTCTTCTGGAGACAGAAGAGAGAAACATGAAAATGTTTAGGCTCTTTTCCTAGGAAGAAGGACAACAAAAGGCAATAGAGATAGGAAAGAAACAGGTCCTAGTTCATCTTGTGTCAAAGGATCAGGTGCTCCCATCTTCCAATAAAGGTCTTAGAATACTCAAATGTTTTGGGGGTTTGGGAAATCTCCACCTTTCTGTATGACTAAGTGATGATGATGAACTTTGGGGTGTATTCTTTTTACTGCTATTCTGATGTAACCTATAAAAGTAAGAACACACTGTCATCTTGTGTGGTTCCCCTGATGCTGTTTGCCCGGTTGTTGGCGTGAATAAAATATTAAATTTTATTCCTTTGTCGGCTTAAGCTTTTTGGCTTAAATATTTTGAACCCGTTACCATGCTGTAACAATATTGGGGTAGTATCACTATTATTATTATTATCATCACTATTATCACTATTATCATTATTATGATGATGATGACGATGACGATGACGATGATGATGATGGTAGATTTCACAGCTGCCAGATCTTTTGCTGGTTGTTGGCCTTCATTACAATTTGAGCCTCACCCAGAGGCCTAAGGAAGTTGTAATGTATCGGCATAGCATTTGTGCAGATCCCAGCAGGGCTGCCTTCTGAATTTGACCAATGTTAATTTTGTCAATTCGAAGATGTTTCAAGTGCTGCCCTAGTAGCTGATGGCTCTGAAGCGCGGCCGACACCACTGGGACAACTCTCAGCTGGTTTGTTATAGATCAGAAGCTCGATTTTCAAATCATAGTATCTAGTGTTCTTTTTCAATGACCCTGTTGTCACCGGGGACTGCTATGTCGATGATGGTCACTTTCTTGTCCTCGAACACGGTGATGTCTGGTGTATTGTGTTTCAACACTTTGTCCGTTCGGATTTGAAAGTCCCACAGTCTTGACCTTCTCATTTTCCATTACTTTCTCTGGACAATGTTCCCACCAGTTCTAAGCTGTTCTTATGTTGTAATTCTTGCATAAATTCCAGTGGATCATCTTGGCCACTGAGTTGTGTCTCTGTTTGTACTTAGTCGGGGCAATCTTTGTGCAGCAGCTGAGGATATGATCTACAGTTTCATCAGTTTCTTTGCACAATCTGCATTTTGCATCAACCAAGGCTTTTTCGATTTTGGCCTTGATCAAATTTGTTCTAATGGCTTTTATTATTATTATTATTATTATTATTATTATTATTATTATTATTATTATTACTACTACTACTACTACTACTACTACTACTACTACTACTACTACTACTACTACTACTAGTGTGGCTCAGCCACGCGTTGCTGTGGCTTATTGTGGTGAAATGGAAAAGGAACAGTAGCAGAAAATCAACTGCAGAGGCCAGCAGTACGTGCTCATGCAAACACGCAGCCTGATACTGTGCGATGTCATTTATGTGTGTGCCCGCATTCCTTGGGGTGGGGGGATGGAAAGGCACCCCTCCCACACATCTAGGCTGGCTGGTCATGATCCTTTACCTGAAAGTAAGTTTGGTTGGTGGCAATGGGTGTCGCTTCTGAGGAAACCCTCTGAGGAGAGCGCTGGCCGCAGCCACATTCAAGAGTATGTCAGAGTTGCTGTACCGAGCTTACTCCTGAGCGTGCCTGGTTTTCTTAACTGTAACCGCAGTATTCAGAGAATCTAGGGTGCCTGGCCCCTGCCTCCCGTCCCTTGCATGTTTCCCCTCACTCTCTTCCCTCCCTCACTTCTCTTCCCTTGCATGCCACCCCTCCCCCTCTCTCCCTTCCCTTTCCCTCCGCTAGGGTGGGTGGGTCATATCAAGATGCTGGGCCCCCTGCCTCCTTTCCCTTGCATGCCACCCCTCACTGTCTCCCCTCTCTCACTTCTCTTCCCTTGCATGCCTCCCACTCCGTTCCCACTTTCCTCTCCCTCCCTCTCTCTCCCTTTGCATTGCCACTCCCTCCCACTTTCTCCCTCGTGTGTATGTGTGTGTATGTGTTTCACTTCCACTCGAGTTACTGCCTATGTACTGTTTTCACTGCTCATATCTGGCCATCTGAGTGAACATTCTAAGCAGCACCTAACATTCCTAAGGGTGACAGCTGCTAACACAGGCAGCTGCATTGTCCTTCACCAGGGAGCGCCAGGAAAAAGGTGTTTTACCTGGGCCAGGTGTGAAATTTCAGGTATGTGAACATCTAAAAACACTCTCTCCTGGCTGACTATGGTGGCTGGGAATTTTCAGAGGAATTGGCCCAGCAGTTACTGAGGTATACTGTCATCAACAAAAACACTGTTCGCTTTTTATATATATAGATTATTATTATCATCATTATCATTATCATCATCATCATCATCATCATTATTATCATTATCATCATCATCATCATCATCATCATCATCATCATTATTATTATTATTAATACACATAACAGCACAGCACAAGTGTCTGGAATTCATCCCTGAATATCGAGTCCTTCCCAAGGTCCTAGGATATTAGAGGTATTTGCGTAGAATGTGTGCAGTTCCTAGAAGTGCTGCTTTCTGCAGCATGTGGACTGATGTTCTGTCCAAGTTCAGACTTTTCAGATGCTTTTATTTTATATTATTATTATTATTATTTGTAGTAGTGCACTGCCGACCCAGCAGTGCCGTAGTAGAACGTTGGGACGCCAACGGACCTGCGGCCTTGCCGGTCGCATCGCACCCCCACTCCTCATCCCCCCATGAGTCACGGGTCATGAACTGTCTGGCTCAATCACCGGGCGCAGGGACAATGGTCTTGCCCCCAGGTGAGGATTAGGCTCAGACGCGTACGCTCCTCTCCGCACGTAGCCAGATGAGATCATGCATCACATGATGATCCCCCCGACCTCCCGCTCTCCCCGAACTCCCCCCCGTCCTCCCTTCCTACACGCCCTCAATAGGATAACAATAAAAAGGTGCCAGGAACCGGCAGACGGGAGATTCATAGAAACACCGGACCTCCGGTCCCCCGCTGCTACGTATCTCCACCAGATGTTATCTCCGCGTCTCGCCTCGCTCTTTACGCTTGACCACGTGGGTCGACTACATGCTGGTGCCGGGAAACCCGGGAATCCTCGAACCTCCACCCTGCCTACCGCCGCTTCGGGAAGGGCCGGCGATACCGGAAGTCCGCTGGATCGGGCGCATCCAGGGACTACCGCTTCGGTATCGCTTCGTCCTCTGGATCGGCGCGATCCAGAGACACGCGTACCAGGACACTCTCTCGTCCGACGGAACACCGGTGAGTATGGGAGCTTCGCAAAAGCAGGGCTTATGACAAGCACGCGATCTAACTGAAAGCTGCTAACGAAATGCGGCAGGGTCCCCTCGTGAAAGAGAAGGGAGCTGCGCAAATTGGTTGAGGAGATTGAAGCTCTGTGCGTCCATGGTACCCCAGAGGGGGGGATATTGAATCTTAAGGGACTGGGAAAACATCGGGCGCACTCTTCGCGACAGAGCCTCGCTACCGATGTCGCCAAGCTATTGACGCGGAGATAAATGTTTTGTCGCCATCAGCCTTTTGCAGGACCTACGTGTCCCGGTTGCTGTAGGTCACTTCTCCTTTTCGATCTTTCACCTTCAATTTCAACCCCGGAATTTTCTCTATCCACTAAATTCACCGCCTGTCCCTCCTTCTGCCCCCCTCGCTCCTTCAACGACATTCTCTTTAAACTCTCCCGCTGCTCGGCCGCCTCCCTTCTTTGTCTCCGCTTTCATTTTCCGAAGCCATCAGAAATTAGCTTATCGCCACGTAATGGCGCTGGTTTCAAAACTCTTGCAGAACGTGATAGCCAACATCTGCAGAAGAAAGAAACCCCACGGAGGACGCCGCCGATATTCTTGCATTGTGCCCCATCCACTTCACAGATACTGAGGGGAGGATAGGCGTCATCCGGCGAGGGTTGTCCAGTAACGCAGCCCCTAAGCTATAACATCCTTACCGAGCTCCGGCAGAAGCTAATGCCGGGGACATTAAGGAGTCACTAGCCCCTACGCGGAGAGGGCATGCTGGAAGCCATACCGCAAGGAACCACCTAATGGTTCCAGATGACTGGGAAGACCACCTTTCGCATGCTCCTGGAGCCCTGCGCAATTTGTGGTCTGGGGAAAGTGAGTTCATACAGCAATGCTTTCCAACAGAGCAGCCACCTCCATGGCGGCGCCTACACCGCCCAGCTCAGCTTTACGGCTTCGATGCTTTTGCCAATCCCAACGATCAGATTAGTCACTGCCTGAGGCCACCTCTTACGATGTCGCCTCTGAGTGCTACTTATAAGGCATTTGTCAAAGTCCCCAATGCCGGCCAGCCAACCCAGGAGTTTCTCCTCCATCTGGCAAAAACCCCAAGAGCCCTATGCCGAATTTGTGAACAGGCTCCAGGAAGCGCTCAAGAGGCAGGTAGATAGCGAGGAGGCCCAAAACGAGCTCCTCATGCGCCTGCCGCCAAAGAGAACGGCTTCCACGGAGTGCCGCAGGAGCAATCACGGGCCTGGGCAAAAAATCCTGAACTGGCCGACATGCTTAAGGCTTGCCGAGAGACATCGGTCCTACTCTCCGCCCACCAAGCTAGCCTCCCTCGCCGCGAGCACTCTCCACCGGCGGGAGACAGTCTCCAGGATGACTGCTTTAACTCGCGGCAGACCCCGGACACTTCCGAAGGGAGTGTAGGCAGCCCGGGTGGGGGGGCCTACAACCCCGATGGGAGGAGGGTCCTCCCCCAGGAGGAGAAGGCCACCTAAAACCCGGTGCCCACGTTGCCAGAAGGGCTTCCATTGGAGAAAGCGACTGCCCGATCCGGGAAACTCCCGCCCGAGGCTGTCTCCCAGCCCAGGGACCAAGGAGGAGAGTAACAGAGCAGACCCAAACGCCATGAGGCCCTACCCAAAACCACCCCCCTCTCGTGGCATCTCGCTCGCGATGCACTCCAGCCCATCTCCTTCTTTAAGTTCCCCACGAGGGTTCTTGTCACCCCAACCCAGTATGGCCGAGCTTCCATCCCTCATCGGGACAATTGGGCTAGTGTTGCCAAAGGCCTCTGCCGCTTTGAACGGGGACTGTTCATCGTCCCCGGAGTGATGCGACTCTTTTACGCGCCAAGGTAACGGCCATCCACCTCCAGGTCTGGATGTCCGACATCCCACAGGATGCTGCCCGCCGAAGTTTCCAGCTGCGCTCAGCTGATTCTCTTGCCCACATGCCGCTGCCCGCTGCCGACCCAATAAAGGCTCAATGGTAGCCCCAGCAGCCAACATGGCGGCAGCCTACACCACCGTCGCAGCGGTGGAGATCGGCCTATCGGGGAGCTCCCGTCCATATCTGGAGCTCAGCTTACAGAAGGATGTAAGTTCAAGGGCCTGGTGGACACCGGGCGCTGATGTTACTTCGTCATCAGAGCAGCCGAGTGGCCCGAGGCCAGAGTGGCCGCATCGAGGCTTGCCCGCACATCTGGGGGGTGGGTGGGAGACAAAACCGCTGAGACGGAGCATCCGGGCTCGCTTCACGGTCAACAGCCCAGGACTCGAGCGGCAGCTCACAGTCCGCCCCATCATTTTGGACATCCATGTCAATCTCTGGGAAGGGACCTCATGAGTCCAGGTCAAAAGCGCGACTCTGGTTTGGGAAGAGTGGAAGCCGTCACGAATTCGTTTGATCCCCAATCTTGCCCTCACGAAGAGTATTTTCTAATTTCCGCGGGAAATCTGTTTCCCTCTCCCCTCCTCTTTTCCTTCTGTTTTTTTTCGACCAGTAGAAGCGGGAGGAGCCCAATTGGCTGACTGGGCCTCCCTGGATTACAAATCTGGGCCGATCCTGATCACCGTAGCACTGTCAGGACCAGGCCCCAGTTTAAAAAGGGGCTGCAGCCATTATGCCCCTAATACCCACAAAGGGGTTGCTGCAAACACAGATCCTCTCAAGATTTGGGTGGGTGGTGTTTGCCACTGCGGCCGAAGCAGCCCCTTAAAGAGCGGTCACGGCGGGCGGCAACTCCCCGGGATAATTCGATCACAAAATTTAGCACCATCCAGCACCTGCATTAGCCACCAAGGTCACGGTAAGTGCAACTCCCTTGCAAAGAAACCCCCCCCTTTCCTTTTTCCTTTGTGTGTGCGAGGAATTTGCCTCTAATTGCCGGATTGCTTCATCCCCCGGATGCACCCATCCCCCCAAAAGGTGCTTCCAAAGCCCCCTTTGTGTTGCTGATTAAGCATGCATACCCACAATCCCCCCAGGACCCGCCTGTTCCCTCCCCCCTCAAGGCTCGGACCCTCGCCTTGACGCACCCTGATGACGCTCTGAAGCCAATTCCCACCAGGGTCGCCTACCTCCTGCCCTCCCTGTCAAACAACTAAAGAAAGAGGAGTGTAGGCGGCCCCCAGGAGGGTTGCATTAAAAGCAACCTTCACAGGCTGCAAAACAAGCCTTCTTCCCTTCCATATTTAAATCTAAACACTAACTCGATCCCAATCTCCCGCCATCCGCTCTAGAACTGAGCCTGGCGGGACCCGGCCCCCCCCCCCCGTAACCTGGGAAAGGGGGGTGTGTTTCAGTCCCTCTTCCTACAGGTTCCCGTGGACTCCGATTCGCCATGACAGGCCAACCCATGGAATGGCGCCAGGAGGAAACCAACCCCATCCCGGAGATGGAACGCATCTCTCTAGAGGATCCCGCCCAGCGATCCCAACAGGAACGCCGTCGCCAACGCCCAAAGACCCGAATGACCTGGGGAGACGTCAAGGCGACCACCAGCCAGGCCCTAGCGCTGCTGCGCCAGCAAGACCACCCCGAGACACCCGAGAACCTCTGTGCCGCTCTCTTTGCGATCATCACCACCAACTCAGCGACCACCATCCTTTGCCTGCTCTGCTGCCTCCTGCCGATGGCGATCGGCCACCCCCTGGCGAGCTTTCACCAGACCAACATCTGGGAGCAGTTTGCTGCCGCTGCCAACGTCTCATCTTTCTACCTGGGCCAGTACCTAGGAGTCGGGAGCCTGCTAAGCTCCTGCCTGCTCCCCGTCTGCAAAGCACCCGGAGACTTCCTAGCGGAGTCTGGGCTGAGCCCCTTCATGAATGCCTCATCCATCAGATACTCTATGAGCGCCGACTGGGGACCCGTCGTCCAAACCCTCCCGGCTGGCGCTCTCTCCCTTGTCACCAAGACTGTCGCTAACCACGAGTCTAACACCTGCGCCCGCATCACCGGCGCAGCCGAACGGGGAACCGACCCGGGCCCATTCGTCGGCTCGGCCAGTTGGAACTGCACACACATGGAGGACATTCCCCCCGTGTTCGGAAACATCCTGCTCCCCAGGGGCTGGTTCTGGACCTGCGGGGAGAGGACGTTTAACTACATTCCCGCCCGACTCCCTGCCGGAACTCTTTGCTGCCTCAGTCGCCTCACCATTGTCCTACCCCAGGCTCCACCCCGGGAGCCCGGACGCCGCCGCCGCCGCTCCGCTCTGCCTTTCGACCCCTCCTGTCGGAGCGACGCGGTCGCCCTCTCCGAAGCGGAGTTCGTCTCCCTCGCAACTTCCCTAGTGGGAGTCCCCGGACTCGCTTCCTACAATGCTAAGACTATTGGCCGGCTGGCCTGTGCCCTTGCGAAGTCCATCAACTCTACCTCCACCGCTCTGGATGCCCTGGCCTCCGAGCAGCAGGAACTTCGTCAAGCGACCCTAGACAATCGTGCCGCTATTGATTACTTGTTGTTGTTACACCACCAAGGTTGTGAGAATGTACATAATATGTGTTGTTTTAATCTTTCTGATAATTCCCAGTTGATTCACATGAAAGTGCGTGAGCTGCAAGAAGTTGTATCTAATCTGAAGTATGATGTTTTGCCCCATTGGTGGTCAGCCCTCTGGAGCTGGCTGCCGGGAGGATGGTTGAGTGCTATTGTACAGCTCTGCATTGGTTTAATTGTGTGCCTTATTATCGGATCTTGTTTCGTTCAATGCGTGTCTAATATTGCCTGTAACGTGTGTAAGAAGCCCCTCGAATTTCCCTTACCCCGCAACCAAGTTCTAATGTTACACAAGCAGCTTGGTCAACTTGACCAAACGGCGGAGGAGACAAGCGTCCCTTTAAATCGCCCCTTAGCGTTTCGGCCCCCCGTTTTCTAAAATGTAAAAAGGGAGGAGATGTAGTAGTGCACTGCCGACCCAGCAGTGCCGTAGTAGAACGTTGGG
>NW_025951149.1:0-11905 GCF_021028975.2 Sphaerodactylus townsendi
GTCCCGATTTTTGGGAGGCTGCCGCACTGCCTTGCACCCCAGAAGGCAGTGCGGCAGCCTCCCAAAAATCGGGACAATTGAAATAACCCGCGGGACAAATTGTTTGAAGGCGGGACTGTCCCGCCAAAAGCGGGACGTCTGGTCAGCCTGTTCTAGCCACAACTTGGAGACTGTGTCCTCGGCATGTTGCCTTCAGGCAGGATGGTTGATAGGAAAGGCTGGGCACAAAGATTTTAACCTGCTTTAGGAGGACCAAGCTGGATGAGGGGGTTCCAGCCATGCTGACCATATGTTAGGGCTGCCAACTCCAGGCTGGGAGATTTCTGGAGATCTCAGGGTGGAACCGGGAAAGGGTGAGGTTTGGGGACAGGAGGGACCACAACAAAGTAGAATAACGGGCAGCTCAATCCAGACGAAGGTGGAGAAGTACAGTAGCTGGGGAAGGCATGGGTACTCCTCCTATCAGGTTCCCTGGCAGCACAAGCAGGAGGAAAACCAAGAAATCCTACTGCCCCCAGGAAACCCTATAGGGGAAAGGAACTAGTTTGGGGCTGGCCGCCCTGGCGTCCAAGGGCTGAAAGCCCAGTGGGAGCCGCCTGCAATTGGCTGCAACTCTGGGCCTGCCCTCGGAACACCTTCTCCTCATTGGAGCGCTTTGCTAGATGGGTGCCTGGCGTGGAGCTCCATGCCACCTCCCCAGGGACATGGGTGCCCTCCCCACTGGCAGCGTTGCCCTTTATGTTGGTGGGGTGGGCACCCCCATTGGTGGGAGCCTGCACTGCATCCGGTGCGGGATTTGCGCCCACCGTCACTCTGGATTGGGCTCATAGAATCCCTTCTATAGCAGCCACTTTCTCCAGGAGAACTGAATTCTGTCGCCTGGAGATCCACTGTGATTCTAGAGACCTCCAGGCACAACCTGGATGTTGGCAATCCTGCCATCTGTTCTGCCCTGCCTGCCCTTGTTCCTGAAGAAGAAGAAGAAGAAGAAGAAGAAGAAGAAGAAGAAGAAGAAGAAGAAGAAGAAGAAGAAGAAGAAGAAGAAGAAGAAGAAGAAGAAGAAGAGGAGTTTGGATTTATATCCCCCTTTCTCTCCTGTAAGGAGACTCAAAGGGGCTTACAATCTCCTTGCCCTTCCCCCCCTCACAACAAACACCCTGTGAGGTAGGTGGGGCTGAGAGCGCTCCGAGAAGCTGTGACTAGCCCAAGGTCACCCAGCTGGCGTGTGTGGGAGTGCCCAGGCTAACCTGAATTCCCCAGATAAGCCTCCACAGCTCAGGCGGCAGAGTGGGGAATCCAACCCGGTTCCTCCAGATTAGATACATGAGCTCTTAACCTCCTACGCCACTGAGGCACTGAAAGAACCTCTGCCTGGGGAAGGACTGTACCATGAATCTCCTGAGACACACAGAAGTGTATCGAGGGGAAATGGCGCCCGGGGGCAACACGGAGGCTGGGAGGGGCGTACTGTGGTGGCGGCGGGTGGCCCAGACAGCCGCCACAGCCGCCTGCGGCCAAGCCCCGCCCCTGCCTCCCTGCAGGGGGGCGGGGCTCGGTGACATGCGGCTGGGGCTCACGTCATTTCGAAAGGCGTGTGCCCAGGGACATGGGTGATCCCGTGTTCTTACAGGCCTGACGCCTCTGGAGACATGTTACATGTGAGATTTTTTGTGCTGTGTTATTGTGCTCTAATATCTGTTTGATGCAACTTTATTGCGAGCCCCTTTGGGTCCTGTTTGCCAGGAAGCATTTTATAATAAAGGTCGTCTTTCCTTTTAAAAAAGCTGAAGAAAGCAGCTTCTACTTCTCAGCAGAGAAAGGTTTGTAAACGTACAAGGGTCCAAATTAAGCCGTGCAGTGGCTCCCTTGCGTAAGAAGTTGTGCCAGAGGCTGAGGCTAAGGCAGATGGCTGCTGAACTCCCCAGTGTCTCATGGGAATTCATTTACCTGCCTTAGCAACCTCTGACTGTGCAGCAACTGCACGTAAGAGCTCCCTGCGAGGTACATCAATCTCTGAGTGTTCAAGTCCTTGGAGGGGAAAGGGGGAGCAGACACTGAGCCACTCTTGCCCTAGACTCGGCAGTCTACGGCAGAGCTCAGCTCTGGATTACTGTAGGTTCCGCCACACGGCAGAGGGCTGTGTGGTGTAGTGGCTGGAACAGGGCATCCAGAAAACTTGAAATAAGGTGCTGGAGAGAATGGGAAGCGATGTGGCTTTCCATTGTTTTTCTTGGATTTGACTTCCTCCCAACAGAGAGCTGAATGAATTTCTAAATCCACTGGGATTGTAAAAACATTTGACATATCTACTCCATCTATGTGTTCTTTCCCCTTAAGTTCTCAACTCGACCTGTAGCGATTTCAACCACGGGACGGCTCTACACATTGCTGCTTCGAACCTGTGTCTGGGGGCCGTGAAATGTCTGTTGGAACACGGGGCCAACCCCGCTGTCAGGGTAAGAAAAGGAGGGGGCGTGGCATGGCAGGAGGTGGGAGGGGACAGGGAAGCACAGGACCGTGAAGAGGCTGAAGGCTCAAACCTCCAGACTGCTTTGGAACGTAAAATGTCCAGATTCCTGGGCCAGATCAGTAGTTGAAAGTACCTTTAAAGCCGTATGGGGTCACCTTTAAAGGAGAGAGACATTCAGAACTGGTTTGCCTTTGCCTTTGTAGTAACCCAGGACTTTGTAGCAACCCGGGACTTCCTTGGTGGTCTCCCAACTCAAGAGGGCCAACCTGCTTCGTTTCCGAAATCTGATGATGGGACTGGGCTTGCCTGGGCCACCCAGATCAAGGCACAGACAAACAGAGATAGTTTGCCTACCTCCACATGGCAACTCTGGGCTTCTGTGGTGGCCACCCATCCAAGGGCTACCCAGGGACTGACCCTGCTTAGCTTCTGTGATCTAATGAGATTAGTTTCTTCTAGGACATAGGTGTCAAATTCGCGGCCCTCCAGATGCGGACTACAATTTATCAAGTCTTTCTGTCAGCATGGCCAATTGGCCATGCTGGCAGGGGCTGATGGGGATTGTAGTCCATAACATCTGGAGTGCCATAGGTTCACCACCACGGTTCTAGGACATCCAGGTCTTGACAGAGACAAGCAGTGGTGGTTGGCCAATCCCTCCCTCTGTGTAGAGACCCTGGGCTTTCTTGGTGGTCCCCCCTCCAAATACAAACCAGGGCCGAACCTGCTTAGTTTCCAATGAGGTCAGCTAGTCTGGGCTACCCAGGTCAAGGCACTGGGCCAGATTTGGCTCACTTACACCCGTTTTCCGATGTTTCATCCACCACAAGTTTGGCTGATGCAAATGCTGAGAGGCTGGACAGCTACACGAACGGGGTCAGGGGCTCATTTTCAGGTCTGTCCCTATGAAGCTCATATCTGGCACAGCTCCGGAAATGGTACCAGAGGAGTTTGTTGTTTGGCTGTGAGTGGAAAGGAACAGGAAGCCCCGCTGAAGAGGGCAGTGGCAAGACACAGAGGATGAGTCTGGATCAGCCATTCTCAACCAGGGTACCGTGGTATCCTGGGGTGCCGTGAGCATGTCCCAGGGGTACCGCGGCAACACTACCGCCCTCCCCCCTCATTTTGTGGTGTCTCCCACCGGCGCAGGAAGGACATGGAGCTGGCCCATGGGGCAGGGCCTGCCACAAGGTCAGCAGCCACCACCACCCCCAGTGCTTCCCTTCACCCTGGGGAAGATGGGGTGTGTGGCAAGCAGGGGCAATGGGAGGGGAAGGTGGAGGGTGGCGGCAGGGGTACCGTGAGATATGAAGAGTGAGGTCAAGGGTACCCTGACCTCGAAAAGGTTGGGAAACACTGGTCTGGATGATATTGAAAGGCAGCGGTCCAGTTGCGGACTGGCTGTTAAACTTACTGGGAAAGTTCCGGGTGGGCTGCCGTCCCAAAGGTTTGCTAGCGGGCAGGACTTAACTGCAGCCCTTGCTACCTTAGATCTGTAATAATTTAATTTAAAACATTTATTTTTATTTATTTGATTGATGGGGCAGTTCGGACGGCTCCTCCCTGTGATCTCAGTCCCTGAGCAGGAACGTATGGGAGAAGATGGTCCCTCAGATACCCTGGTCCCAAGCCATGTAGGGCTTCAACGGTCAAAACCATCGCCTTGTGTTGATCTCCGCAGTGACTCCATAGCCAGTGTAGTTGCTGTGATATGAGGGTCACATGCTCCCAGTAGCTGGCCCCAACCAACAATCAAGCAGCAGCATTCAGTACTAGCTGCAGCTTCCAAACAGTCTTCAAGGGTAGCCCCAAGTATCCTTCTAAGCAGAGGCGTACCTGGGGTAAATGGCGCCCGGAGACAAATTGTCTCCAGGATGCCCCCCAGGCTCTGCCCCCCTGCCCCGCCCCCAGGCTCTGCCCCACCCCACCCCAGCTCCACCCCCCACTGCCCTCAACCCCATCCATGTCACCATGGACATGGGCAAGGTCTAGGGTGCCCACCTCCCCCCCAGACTCCCCCTGCCGGCTGGGCTCCCAGCTGGCAGCCTGCAGTCTCTTCTGACCTCCCCTCCAGGCAGGCCAGAAGAGACTGCAGTCCCGGCCTTGGAGACATTCTTTTATAAGCACTGAGGCCGGGGGGTGGGGCTTGGGGAGCAGGAAGGGGTGGGAGCCCAGCCGGCAGGGGGGAAGGAAGGGAGGGGGGAGTCCAGAGCAGGGTTGAGGGCACTTGGAGGCAGCAGGAAGTCCTGCTGTCTCGTTGTTTTCGCATGCCTCAGATGGGGTCGAGGCACGCGAAAATGAGGAGACAGCAGGACTTCCTGATCACGTGGGGGGGCTGATTTTGCGCCCCCCCATGTGACCAGAAGAGTGGCGCCCGGGGACAAGGGGCACCCCTTGTCCCTAGGCAGATACGCCACTGCTTCTAAGTGAGGATTGTTCAAGTAGGGATGCAGAGGGTTGAACCTGAATCCTTCTTCATGTAAGACAGGTGCTTTACCACCGAGCCAAGGGGCCTCCTATTAAGGGGTAGTGTTGGGAGCATATTGACTGGGACATCTCTTGGTTCTTCCTGCTAGTCCAGTGACCTCCCTGTGTCAATCCTGTTCCAAACAGAACAGCAAAGGTCAGGTCCCAGCTGACGTTGTGCCGGACCCAATGGACATGACCTTGGATAAGGCCGAGGCCGCCATGATCGCCAAGGAGCTGAAGCAGTTGCTGCTGGATGCCGTGCCCCTGAGCTGCAATCTCCCCAAGGTCACGCTGCCCAATTACGACAACATCCCCGGCAACCTCATGCTTCTCTCTCTCGGCCTCAAGCTTGGCGACACTGTCGTCGTGGATGGGCAGAAAGTGAGTATGAGACAGCTTCTGGCCAGAATCACTCCAGCATGATGGTCCTAGACCAGTGGTGCTGAACCTTTTTGAGACCGAGTGCCCAAACTGCCACCCAAAACCCACTTATTTATTGCAAAGTGCCAACATGGCAATTTAACCTGAATACTGAGGTTTTAGTTTAAAAAAAAGTTGGCTCAGAGGCGTGCATTACTCGGGAGCAAGCTTGGTGGTTGTCAGTGGCTTTGCTGTGAAGAAACCGTGCAACTCTCCCAACTGGTGAATCATGACCCTAGGAGGGTTTACTCAGAAGCAAGCCCCATTGCCAGCACTTGAGCTTACTCCCAGGTAAAGGATTGCACTTTAGTTCTTCGCATGAAAATCAGTGGGGTTTAACAGCACTTAACAGGGTTACCTACACTGCTTCCCCAAAACTAGGTCTTAGGTTTAATGCTAATAATCGAGCCCAGTGGCCCAGACCAGCCTAGATGTATGTGGGGGGTGGGGGTGACTCTGTTTGTGCATGCCCACAGAGAGGGCTCTGAGTGCCACCTCTGGCACCCGTGCCATAGGTTCGCCACCACTGTCCTAGACCAGTGGTGGCGAACCTTTGGCACTCCAGATGTTATGGACTACAATTCCCATCGGCCCCTACCAGCATGGCCACTTGGCCAATTGGCCATGCTGGCAGGGACTGATGGGAATTGTAGTCCATAACATCTGGAGTACAAAAGGTTCCCCACCACGGTCCTAGACAGAGTGCTCTGAGTGGCTGCTGCTCCCCTGGTGTGACTAACAACACAAGCCTTTATTGGCATACAAAACAGGACAGAGGCCAATTTGCTGGTGGTCCCTGGCCCTTCAGTGATGCGGCTGGCCTCCACACGGGCCAGGACCTTTACGGCCCTGGCCCTGGCCTGGTGGAAAACTCTCCCTCCAGCTGTCCGGGCCCTGCGGGACCTTGGTGAATTCCGCAGGGCCTGTAAGACTGAGTTGTTCCGCCGGGCCTTTGGAGTGTCCAGTCACTGAGGTGCGCCACAACCCCCCCCCCCCGCCACCCCTCCTTTGCTTTGCTCCTTGGCCTTTTGGTCTCTATTTTATAATTTATTTTGTATATTCATTGTCATTTTAAGGAAGAGTCTGGCCGCTCCCTCCTTTTTGGGGTGGTTTAAGGGAATTGGGTTACGGGACGCCATCATCATTATTATTGTTACTGTTTTTGACCGCTGCTTAAATGGTTTTAATGGTTTTTAATGGATTTTAGTGTATTTGGTCACCATCGTGACCCTTGTTATATATTGCATATATAGTGTTGTACACCACCCAGAGCCCCTCGGGGATTGGGCGGTCTATAAATTCAAATAATAAATAAATTAAATAAATAAAATTTTTAAAACAAAACAAGGTTAAGAAGTGCAGTTAAAATTACTAATTTCCAGTATAAAATTTGCAACAGTTTCACAAAAGAGCACATCAGAGCTGTTCAGGAGATTGGGTATCTTATAACACTCATGCCACTGAGAACATTGCAAGAAAATGGAATTCGTGTATTTCATGCGTATCTTATTGTATTTAGGGCATAGAAACAGAGAATGGTCAAGTGTTTCAACTGTGGTCATATCACATGAACAAACTCTTTTAGCACGTTCCATATTCTTGAATCTTCCCTCCAGCAGAGCTGATGGCAGCACATTACATCTTGCAGTAGCCAAGGCTCTCTGGGTGGGATTAATCAGCAGACGAAGATATGGTGCCATAATTCCACGCTCGCATGGGATTAATAATGTAGTCGGAGAACAGGTTGTCTTGGCAGCAAGAGTCAAATTAAGAAAATCAAGATCCAAGAGCCTATTCTTAACTTAAATATTCTTAACCCAGGAGCCCCCCAACCTTTTGGAACCTGCAGGCATCTGAGGATTTTTAAATAATATTTTCATTAATTTTCTCATATATAATTAACAAACAGAAGAAGAAATATAGAACAGAAAAAAATACAGCTGCCCATAAACTGTATACGTATTGTCTCTAACACACTGGATCTCAACGTTATAACACTAATATCGTTCAAAGAGAACATTACATCATTTTAAAATGTGTTACTTTCTAACCTTTAGTTCTAAAACAGCAATAATAAGCAGTTTCTTATATCTTTCTTAATCATTAATAAATCAGTATTCTTACTATTCTCCTTCTTACATAATTGATTCAGCCTCAAATACTGTTTCCCCTAAAATAAGCCCTACACCGAAAATTAGCCCTAGCATGATTTTTTGGGATTTTTGGAGGATGTTTGAAATATAAGCCCTACTCCAAAAATAAGCCCTAGTTACAGATTCCCCGGTGCAGCTGATCTGGTCACGTAGGGGGCACGAAATCATGGGGAAAAATATAAGACATCATGGGGAAAAATATATGACATCCCCTGAAAATAAGCCCTAACACATCTTTTGGAGCAAAAATTAATATAAGACCCTGTTTTATTTTCAGGGAAACACGGGTAGGAATACAGATCCCATTTCTCATCAAATTCTTGTTTTGAGCATCTGTTTACAAGATTTGTTAATTGAAACTTATTCTCTAACTTTGTCTTCCCAGAGTTCTGTGGTGAGAGCTCTTTCAGTTTTCCAATATGGTGCAACTACCCGGTTTCCCCTAATATAAGACATCCCCGAAAAATAAGACATAGTAGAGGTTTTGCTGAAGTGCGAAATATAAGGCATCCCCCGAAAGTAAGACATAGCAAAGTTTTTGTTTGGAAGCATGCCCGACGAACAGAACACAGGAAAAATAAGACATCCCCTGAAAATAAGACATAGCGCATCTTTGGGAGCAAAAATTAATATAAGACACAATTAATATAAGACACAATATAAGAAAATTAATATAAGTTTCAGACACTGTCTTATATTCGGGGAAACACGGTATTACCCTTGCAGCTGTTAAGTGCCAACATAGTTCATTAAGGCCCCTTCCGCACACGCAAAATAACACGTTTTCAAACCACTTTCACAACTGTTTGCAAGTGGATTTTGCCATTCCGCACAGCTTCAAAGAGCACTGAAAGCAGTTTGAAAGTGCATTATTCTGCATGTGCGGAATGAGCCTAAGCTTCTTTGGAAGACTTTCAGGCAAAATGCCGTATAGCCTTGTTTTAGCAGTAAAGGAATTTTTTTGTAGGCATCTGAGGAATTTTGAGAGGGGTGGCGGCTGTTGTCCCAAAATGGTCGCCACAGGAAGTTGAGTCAAATGGCATATCTTCTTTCTCATACCTTCTGGGACGATGGAAATCCTGAAGCGGGAGGGAAGGACGTGTTCTTTAAGGAAAGCTCTCTCTTTTCATTTGAGAGCGGGCAGCCCTATAACAAGCTGTAACTTACCACAGCCCTGCCCACTTTATGAAAAGTTTGGTGGTCACCAAGGGAAGCACTGTTGGGCATCGTGGTGCCCTAGGGCACCATATTGGGGAACCCTGCCCTAACCCTCATCCAACTCTGCAGGCCGGCACTTTGCGATTCTGTGGCACGACTGAGTTTGCCAGTGGCCAGTGGGTTGGTGTGGAGCTGGATGAGCCAGACGGCAAGAACGACGGCAGCGTGGGAGGAATCCGTTACTTTATCTGCCCTCCAAAGCACGGTAGGACGGCACACTTGGTGCTCTGGGAAGGGGTTTGCATTAGTTTCAGCATACCAAAAACGGCTTGAAACGTATCTACAGAGAATTCACAAAAGACCAAATTGCAGTTTAAATATGTTTATATCAATTTTGGTTGCAAACAATCACACAGTGAGAAGTCAAGGCACATACACACAGTTCCTAGTATATAGATAGGGAGGAAAGATAGGTGGGAAGATATAATGGGATTTGGGGAAGCAGGGGGTCATACGTTACCTAAATCAGCTGAAGAAAGTCTAGAAGAAGGCAATGATTCAAATGACCAGCATCTGAATCCAGGCAAAGGACGAATTCGTGTCTCACACCAACAAGACCAGGGGAGGTTCAAGTTAGCAGTGAGCACTGGAGTTGGGGTGCACAGTACTTTTATACCCTTCTGCGTGGGTAGGGGTGGGGACAGGTAAGTTTAAGTTTCATTTTTCTAAATTCTCTGGAATTTCCCATGCTGGTCTTGCTGGCTTGAGCTAATCAAAAGCTCTATCTATTGTTCTAAGTACCCGGGACAATGGAGTCAATTGCTCTTAGATTAAATCAGGAAGCGCAGAATGGCTTTATGCAGAGTAACTCTTTGGAGCCTCCACTCAGGTTATTCAAATTTTGCTGAGGCTTGTGATTAGGAAGGGATTGATTGGTTTAGGGAGATTGTATCAATAGGTTGAGGAAATGCAGGGAGAAAGCAATTGTTGCAGAGCCATTTTCTGAAAAGGTGTAGTGAAATGTAGCATCAGATACCAAGGAGGTTTTCAGTGTCTATTGTGTCAAAGTAGTTCAGTGAGGTGTGGTAATCAAGATCATGTCCATAGTTAATGAGGCTTCCAGGTTCTCACTGGAGTAACTCATTTATTGATTTAATCTTGCTAAACAGACCTTTTGCCTTAGGCTTGCTCTCAGTTTGGCCACTCTGCTATCCACCCATTCAAACATGGAAACTGGCATTTTGCAGCACATAGCATGAGAAACAATATGAAATCCAATATTTCATAAGGCAGGGTATACAGGGCAGGGTTACAGTGCCCTGTTGCTGGATCTTCAGAGGAACTGGGGGCCTGCTGTGTGCGACACGATGCTGGCATAGGTGGGCCCTCACTGGTCTGATCCAGCAGGGCTCTTCTGACGTTCTTGTGTTCTTAAATTCTGCCTCCTGCCTGCCAAAGCAAATGAGAGATGTAGAAATGCACAAATGTACAGAACATCTGCAGAAATGTTCAAATCTCGCATGATTCTTAATGGGACCGACTGCTGTGTTTTTCCCCCTAATTTTCCTCTTCAGGTGTCTTTGCTTCTGTGTCCAAGATCACCAAGGCCACCGACCAGACACCTTCTTCAGTCACCTCAACCCCCCGGACCCCCCGCATGGACTTCTCCCGCATGACCGCAAAGGGCCGCAAAGAGAAGGACAAGGATAAGAAAGGTGGGGGCGTGGGGGGAGGCTCTTTGGACATAGAAATGCGTCAGGCCTGCGCCATGCTTGGCCTGGCAGCTCGCACGCACACAGCCTGGGAGCAGATGGCCCGGCTATTATCATTGCCCAAGGCCATGGGGCCTCTTCTTGCTTGCAAATAACTAGCTTAATAGTGCTTAACTGTTTCTCCTTATCTGCCTTCCTGAGGGAGTAAACTGCCTGTCCCATAACAATGTCTCTTTCTCACTGTCCTTTCACATGCTGATATTATGGGAATGCGAGGGTGGGGGATTATGTGTTGAGTCAAACTGTAACCTAGTCAAACCCCAGTTTCGGCTATCTGGCCATTGGGCTGACACAGTTCTAATAAAGCTCTTGAACTGTTCTTGAGACTTGTTATTGACTGGAGTAACAGTTACTGACTGGAGTTACAAAATGGGAGCCAGGATTCATCACAGAGGAGCTAAGGAGGGGCGTGTGTGTGAATAAAAATGGAATTCTAGGAAGAGAAAGGGGAAAGGTCCTAGCAAGCTATCCATCAAATAATTGTATAAATTCTCCCATAAAGCCATTTCAGATCAAAGAATTACAGAATTATAGAGCTGGAACTTGTTTCATAAACTAGAAAATCGATGTCCCTCCTGAAAATGGAAAATTCAGAGCTTGAGTTAATTCAGAACTGTGTTGTATGGGGGTTACAGTGTTAGGTGAGGAGCTGGGAGACTTGGGTTCAAAACTCCACTCGGCCACAAAGCTTGATGAGTAACCCCGAGCCAGTCATTTTCTCTCAGGCAAGGAAACCTCACATGTTTGCTGTGAGGATGTAAATGTGTTAGATAGAAGAAGACGAAGCGTTTGGATTTATACCCCACCTTTCTCTCCTGTAAGGAGACTCAAGGTGGGCTTACAAACTCTTTTCCCTTCCTCTCCCCACAACATACACCTTGTGAGGCAGGTGGGGTTGAGAGAGTCCTGAGAGAACTGTGACTAGCCCAAGGTCACCCAGCAGGGATGTAGGAATGCGGAAAAACATCTGGTTCACCAGATAAGCCTCTGCCACTCAGGAGGAGGAGTGGGGGAATCAAACCCAGTTCTCCAGATTAGAATCCACCTGCTCTTGACCACTATACCAGGGGTCAGCAACCTTTTACACTCAAAGAGCCATTTCGACCCATTTTCCACGGAAAAGAAAACACATGGAGCCGCAAATACTTTTTGACATTTAAAATGAAGATAACACTGTGTGTTTTGGTTTTTTACCTTTACGCTTTGTACAAAACAATCATAGTGTGTTGCTTGAGAAATCCATGAAGTGCCACAGAGAAAAATATTTTTCTCCCCCCCCCCGGAGAGGGGAGTCCCCCACACTCCCTGCTCAAGCAGGAAGCATGCAGCCAGCGGCCCGCCAAGCGCGGGCGCCGCTTTCTTCTCCCCTCCGTGGGGAGGAGGTCCCCCACACTCCCTGCTCAAGCAGGGAGCGTGCAACCAGCAGCCCGCTGAGTGCAGGCGCCGCTTTCTTCTCCCCTCCA
>NW_025951150.1:0-11903 GCF_021028975.2 Sphaerodactylus townsendi
GGATGAAAGTCCCACCCCAATTCTGATTCCAGTTGAGCAGAGGAGCGAAGAAGAGCCACTGCTCACCACAGGAGGAGAGGGACCTCCCTTCACAGCCACCACCACCACCTTTTATTAGGCATTTAAAATAGGCTCTAGAAGTTACCAGACTAGAGGGCACTCCCTTTCCATCACTGATGGACGTCAATGAAGCCCCTGTGAAACTCTCCCTTCCATCACTGTTCTTTTCCTCACCAGAAGTCCAGTGTGTCTTCTCTGCAAAGATGCTTCCTTACCCAGGGGGTCCAAGTGAGAAGCCAGCTCCTGGAAGCGGGGGGTTGTGCTCTTGGGTTATATTCATCTTATAGAAAAGGTCTCATCATATCTGACCAACCTAATACGCATTTCATTAATGGTGTTTGAAAGACTTCAGAAAATGAGAATCAGGCAATAAAAAACAGATTACTAAATAATTGTTTCTTTTTTCTATCGATTGCATTGAGCAGCCAAGTGGAGAGAGACTAGGCAGCTGTGAGAAAAATCATGGAAACAGGTCACAAGCAATGTACAAATTGATGAAGGATGTGAAGGCACTACTTGCAATTGTCTGTGATGGGAACGTTTTTAGAGAACTTGCTTTATGGAGATACTTGACTGCCAGTTCAATCTCACCTCTGTGAAATTCAGGAAATCCATGGCTATGGGAGCAATCGCTTCGACCCTCTTGTCAACTGCTGCGGTCAGCCAGGAGATCCACCCACCCTTCAAGAAGAAGAAAAGGGTAGAAGATGGAGATGAAAGTGGGTGGGGAAAATAGAAGCAATTAAGCCCAGCAGCTGCTAGTTTTCTTAGTAGCCCTCATTAGGGCAGGTGGAATACAAACTATGCAAATAAAGATAAATAAACATTTGAGATTGTGAAAATGGAACAAGGGGGATAACCCGAACACACACCAATAACGATAACAAAGTTTGAACACCAACTGCTATCCTCAGGCTATCCACTCACACTTACCAGGCCCAGGCCTGCTAATGTAAACTTTGTGACGTTTTGACCATGTTTTTTCTTCACGTAGTCCGTGATGGTGTCCATGGCTCTCACAACGGCCTGCAGAGAGAGACAAAACAGGAGCATCATCTCCTCATGGGGAGCAGGAGATGTTGGCATAGAGGTTGCTTGTGTGGTACATCTTCACAGAGACAAAACCAAAGACCACCCCAAGAAAAAGGTTTTAATTTATTCCAAAGCCCAGCAGTATTTGCAAAGCTAATAATTATGAGACAAGCAACACGCTGCAAACCAGAGTCATTGATTTTGTAAATGGGTTTCACTTTATTCAGATTGGTATGATGAGAAGTCAAACCCTTATAATTTGATAACTAGGGCAACAGTGCTTAACCATTTCTGTTGAAATGCTACTTTGCTTTGGGCAAACACCACTCTGAGGCTTTTGTTCTTTGCACGTGGAGGTAACAGAGATCCAAGAGAATATTTTTCCTACCACACCTCTGGAAATGTCTCACCATGGCCCTTCCCCCTTCCCACAAGAGTCTTCTCTAGGGCCTGCTAGGATCATGACCTCAGGGCAACGTCTCTGGGTTCCAAACCAGAAACCAGAAGAAAAAGCTGATAGTTCAAAAAGCTTTACTGTGACTGGCCCAAGGTCACCCAGCAGGCTTCATGTGGAGGAGTGAAAAATTGAATCCGCTTCTTCAAGGTAGACTTCACTACTCCACACTGGCTCTTTCAAGGCAGGTTAAAACAATGTCAATGAAACTACGATAAAAGACATAACAAAATAAATCTAAAATCATGTTTTTTAACATGACAAGTAAACAACAAGAAAGGATAGCCCTACGGGGATGGGGCGGTATAATAAATCGAAAAAAATAAATAAATAATAAATAAATAAATATTAGAAGGGATTAAATTTACAAAAGAAAAAACTATAAAATATTTAGGAGTTTGTTTGACGAGACACAATTCATTATTATTTCAGAATAATTATGAAAAAACTTGGAATAATATAAAAGAAGTTCTAGAAAAATGGTCAAAATTAGAATTTTCATTATTAGGAAGAATATCGATAATCAAAACGAATGTCCTCCCGAAGATGATTTTTTATTTTCAAAACATCCCAATTGTTATTACAAAAAAAAGTTTTGAAGCATGGAAAAAAGATATTCTAAAATTCATTTGGGTGGGGAAAAGGCCAAGAATTAGTTATATAAATACTTGCGATAAAATGGATAGAGGTGGTTTAGGATTACCTGATCTTCAATTATATTTTGAAGCAGCGGGAATGGTTTGGTTAAAAGAGTGGATGACTCTAGACAACAGGGACTTGCTTAATTTAGAAAGTCATGACCTTATTTTTGGCTGGCATGCTTATTTATAACATAATAAATTCATTGCAAACAAACAATTTGATGACCACTTTGTTAGACGAGCCATCAGGAAGATCTGGGAAAAATACAAACCGACATATCTGACTCACACTCCAGGTTGGATTTCACCACACGCGGCAGTATTGCTGAGACCAAATACTGAGAATATAAAACATATGAGATATTCAGATATTGTGAAAAAAGATCATGATGACTGGAAACTAAAAGATAGAGATGAAATTATAGTGAATGGAAGACAATGTAACTGGTATTTATACCTGCAATTAAAAGAAAAATGTATTAGAGATCGAAAGAAAGGTTTCAATTTAGAGAGAAACTTACTATGGGAAAGTTTATGTAAAGAGGAGAAAGGTATGATAAAAAGGGTATATGATTTATTACTAACACAAAAAACAGAACCCAAAAGGATAAAAAATGATCGTATGGGCTGAATCCATTGGAAAAAATATCAACAATGGGATCAATTGTGGAAAAAATATATAAAATTTACTAAGAATATAAATCTCAGAGAGAATGTATATAAAATGTTCTACCGATGGCATCTATGTCCCGCGAAACTTGCAAAAATTTACTCAAATATACCTGATTTATGTTGGAGGTTTTTAAAGGAGAAAGGTAATTATGATCATATTTGGTGAGATTGTTGCAAGATTAGAAGGTTTTGGATGAAAATTCATGAAAAAATACAAGAAATACTGGGATATCAATTTGAATTGAAAAAAGAAACTTTTCTATTAAACATTACAGATCCAGGGATAAGAATCGAACATAGGAAAATTTTTCAATATATGATATCAGCAGCAAGGACATTAATTGCAAAAAAATGGAAAAGTGAAGAGCTCCCAGAGGAAAGAGATTGGATGAATAAGCTAATAGAATATCTTGGACATGATAAATTGTCATCTATAATCAACCAAAAATCTATCGACAAATACGTAAAAGACTGGGATCCACTGCTGAAATATATGAAAAAAGGAAAGAATGATGATATAGTTCCAAGTTTATGTCAAAGTTAAAGTGTATATAAATATAATAGAAATTTGTCTTTAAGGTTTGAATGAAGTAAAGAAAAAAGAAGAATGGCTATACAAAATTAGGAATTAATTTGAGACTTAAGTTTAAGATTGTAATAATGAGGAAGTAAAATAATTCAATATTTGTTACAATAGAATACGGAAGAAATGTAAACTATGTAATCTATGTGTTTTTTATGTTTGTTTTTATAATTTTGAAACCAATAAATATTTGTACTTGCAAAAAAAGAAAAATTGAATCCACTTCTTCAAGGTAGACTTCATTGCTCTTAAGCACTATTCCACACTGATTCTCTCAAGGCAGTTTAAAACAATATCAATGAAACCATGATAAAAGACATAACAAAACAATTTAAACGAAACTTGGAGATAATTGGTCTGTGTCCCATTAAGAAGCATTAGGTAGACCAGTCCTCTGCATGGGAGCTCGTTCTCTTATACCGCAGAGGACAGGTCTACCCAATGCTTCTGAATGGGAGGTAAACCAGTACTCCAAGTGGCTATGATACTTATGTTGTGTCTGTGTAGCTTCAAAGATATCTCATTTAAACAAAACAGAACAATCACTGAAGCATCATAAAATGCTGGGCGGGAAACTGAAACTGATGAGAGCTGTAACAGTCAGGCAGGAACAATAAGACATCTCCTGTTTGCTGAGCTCTGCACAGTCCAACAGAACGGAAGGTTGCAGGTTACTCTGCTATTTAGCGTCCTTAAGCAGATAAAAGAGGTCATGAGAACATTTTAGGAGAAAAGCTGTACTTTACTTCCTCCCCAAGATGATATTTTTTGCATCCTCGTGACGTCTTATTTGTGCTGTACAGAATGGGAAACTCGTGAGTTACGTTCTGGTGCAGACAAAAGGACAGGATACTGTGACAGACTGCTTAAGAAAGGTTTAATTTTAAGGGGCAGTTCTGACAGAAAAGGAATGTAAAGAGTTAACCCTGAGCTCCACCTGATTGGCTGGCTGGGACTCCAGCTGTCTAGAAAGGACAGAGGGTGTTTTTGTAGGCCAGAAAGGGACAGGAGAGACCAGAGAGAAAGAGTTCTCATAGCAGAGAGAGTGAGAACTTTGCTTCACAAAAGACTAGATAACCCGTTTCTGGTGAAGGACTGGGAAAGCCAGCGGTGGGAAACCTGAGCCTTAATTCAAACAAAAATATAATCACAGAAACAATAAAACACATGGAGGGCTGGTTATAGATATTTGCAGAGAAAACACCTAGATACAAGCCAGAGAGTCGCTGAAGGTGTGTGTTATACAATAGGCAGAGTCAGGAGTGGGATCCTGGTGGGATACCCCAGAGCCTGCTCTATGAAGCCCAGTGTGCCTCTTCTTTAGTGGAAGGAGTAGGATATCTATTTGGATCTGCAAAAGGAAAATTTCCCTGAAGAAAGTAGTTTAGGGAGAAGCAGTGGCGTAGTGGTTAAGAGCAGGTGCATTCTAATATGGAGGAACGAGGTTAGATTCCCCGCTCTGCCGCTTGAGCTGTGAAGGCTTATCTGGGGAACTAAGATTAGCCTGTGCACTCCAACACACAGCAGTTGGGTGACCTCCACATGAAGCATTCCTGGTGACCTTGGGCTAGTCACAGTTCTTCGGAGCTCTCTCAGCCCCACCTACCTCACAGGGTATTTCTTGTGAGGGGGGAAGGGAAAGGAGATTGTCAGCCCCTTAGAGTCTCCTTACAGGAGAGAAAGGGGGATATAAATCCAACTCTTCTCCTCCAACTCTTCTTCTTAGTGAAGGAAATTTTATAAAAATTGAGTCAAAAACCAGTTTGGAACAACAAAGGTATTTAGAACTGTCAGTAACAACTAAAGATTAATCAAAGTATTTCTGCCTCGGGGGGGAGGGGGAGCTTAATTTATATTCTCTGAAACTTATATTCTTGTAAATCTGTAAATAAGTGTTCCATCTTTATTAACTGGTTAACAAGTCTCATGGAGTCTTTTAAAGAGTGTCCAATCCAGCCAGTGGTGGGATCCAAAAATTTTAGTAACAGGTTCCCATGGTGGTGGGATTCAAACAGTGGCGTAGAGCCAATGGGGCTGGGCGGGGCATGACGGGGGCGTGGGCGGGCATTCAAGGGGCGTGGCATTAATAATTTCTCTGTTACTGTAAAAAACTCTTAATGTAAAAAAAGTTCCTAATTTCCAACTGGTATCTTTCTGTCCATAATTTAAACTCATTATAGCAAGTCCTATCGTCTATTGCCAACAGAAACAACTACTTCTCTAATTGACCGCCTGTCAAATACTTAATACTTTCAAATACTTAATTTGGTTTCTAGAAATCAAAAGAAGGATACTTTCCTTAAACAAGGAACTTTACCATATTTCTAAAACATGTTTTTAAAACAGCCCAACAGGGAGAATTATCCCATTTTCTACCTTCGCTAACCAGCCACCTAGGAAACAACAGGACTTTATGCCAACTGTGAAATCATGAGTGGTCACTACAGTTTAGTGAAGATTCACCATCACCACTGTTTGTTAACTATATTCTGAAGGGCTAATACGTGCAATACTCAAAATAATTTGTACTTTAGATTAAGACACAAATTCATTAAAACATGGATCCAATGGACCATTCCTACTGCATAGGCTTATTCAAGACCTAGATATCAAGGCTACTGCCAGGATACACAGGTCATGACTTTTTTAAAAAATTGAGCAAGCATTAGTAGTTAGTACCTTTAACCTTTCACTTATACAAAATGCTTTGTAATCCTTTAGCCCCATAAATATCTAAAATCAGTCTTTAACACTCCCTTTTTATTCCTGGGTGACCTTGGGCTACTCACAGCTTTCAGCCCCACCCACCTCACAGGGTGTTTGTTGTGAGGGGGAATGGCAAGGAGATTGTAAACCCCTTTGAGTCTCCTGCAGGAGAGAAAGGGGGGATATAAATCCAAACTCTTCTTCTTCTTCTGTTTAAAGTAAAAAAAAAAACCAAGAACATCATCCATTGTGAACTAGAATTCATAATCCATACTGTATATTCTGCAAATATTTCACATTAATTAATCCAGGATTGGAGACACAGATTAGCATAACATTCTCACATACAGGAATACAGAGCTTTTAAGTGGGCAAGCACAAAATGGTAAATCACAAAATAAATAGCCTACCAAGCAAGTAAAGAGTCCCCAGGACCCAACAGTAGTTAAAGGGTCCCTCCTCTTAATAGCCAGCAAGCTCCGGGCTACAAGAAAGAAGAAGAGAGGGGGGAGGCGAGGGCGTGGAGATGGAAAAGTGGACCCAATTAGTAACCCCCTCTCGGCACACACAAATAATTAGTAACCCACTCTCAGGAACTGGTGAGAACCTGCTGGATACCACCTCTGAATCCAGCCTGTCTAGAGTAAACAGATTTTGGAGGGAAAAGTGAAATCTCCTTACAGTGTTAATCAGTGTTCCCTCACAGGTGGCAGCAAGAATAAGCCTGACAGGCTCTCTTGAAGAGCTTAGGGGTGTGCCTGCTCGCTCTCCGTTCAGCAACTATGCCACCTTTACCAGTGATGGCTCGTGGCAGCGATCATACTTTTCCAATTACCTTAACGATTGGGAACTGCACAAGAACGTGCGCGGGGGTAGTCGAGTCATTTATGAACCTCCGCCATGAACAGGCAACTATATCATATCCAGTGATGTTCTTGCATCTTAAAGGATCATTCTGGCACAGAAGCAAAAAAAGAGAAAGAAACATAAATGTTGGATCAGTCTGGATAGGGAAGCTGGGCCCTTCCCAACAGAGTAGTGCCTTTTCAGCAGGGAAGTCAGAGGGAACTTTCAGCACAGATAAGTTCTTCTGTACTTACATGGAAGGTGAGAGGCTGCGGAAGAGCCCCACTCAGCACAGCTACAGCCCTGCAGGGAAACCACAGTCACTTGCATATAGAGTATAACATCAGCTCTCAGGTTCTGGACTTTAAATTGAAGAAGGGTTCTGAGAAAAAGACAGCTGGAAACAAGATAATTTGAAGTAACATGAAACCATCTCAACTGGTCCCTAGATAGATTAGGTTATGACCGTCAAACTCCTGTTTTAATTATATTTATAATTACATTGTATTCCACCATTTTGGATTGAATGACTTATGTAGGAAAGACTTAATCCCCAGGTTAGTCAATCTTTCTCACACTCAACTACCTCACATGGTTGTAAGGAGAATGAAATGGATTAGAATTCCATATGCCTATCTAACCGCCTTAGAGGAGAAGCAAGAGAGAAATTTGCAAACAACATTCAAGCATGCATATGTTTAGGGCATCTGCATTTGTCATGGTTCTTCATTCTCATGCTGGGAGCACTCATCTCCACCCACAGCAGCTGTCCCAAGCAAAGATAAAATGATTTTTCCCACTTAGTGACTCTGTGCACATACGATTTTGCTCCCACAGCTGTGTGTGTAAGGGCTATATGTGTAAAAATATTATCTGAAATGAATCCATCATTTTGATCAGTTGTGATCATAAGTAGGCAAGATTCTGAAATGGATTTTCTTCGACTCCGAAATTTCGGCACGCCAATCTCCAGTGTATGGCTCCAGACCACTTTATCCACTTCAGATTCTGAGAAAAAGAAATGCAGAATTTTCCATTCAAGACCAGCATCACCATCATCATGTTCATATTATCATCATAAACAAAAGCTGTATGTCACCTTTCTGCCCAATGAGGGCCATCGAAGCACCCAATAATTAAAAGAAAATAACGATCATATAAAAACAATGAAAACTAAGGTGCTGTGTGGTTTCCGGGCTGCATGGCCGTGTTCTAGCAGCATTCTCTCCTGACGTTTCGCCTGCATCTGTGGCTGGCATCTTCAGAGGATCTGATGGGGAGAGAATGCTGCTAGAACACAGCCATACAGCCTGGAAACCACACAGCAACCCAGTGATTCCAGCCGTGAAAGCCCTCGACAATACAATGAAAACTAAACTAAAAACACATACCGTATTTAATGCGTAGAAAAGAGCCTTTAAAACACAAGTTTGAACAGAGGGAACTTTCAGAAAATATCAGAAAAAAAACTTAAAAGAACTGAACTGTGGGCAGTGACAAAAAGAGAATGATGAAAATCCCCGAAGAAAGTGCCACAGTTTAGTCCAACAGCCACCCACTTCAAGAGACCCCTCACCTAATTTCATGAGGAAGGGCATTTGAAGCAGAAACTTGGAAGATGACGTTAATGGCCTGAAAGGTTCATATGTGAGTAGGCAGTTCTTTGTGGCCCCTTAGTAGAAGCATATCTAATTTTGAACCTGACCAATCTTGATGGGGCCAGTCTCTGAGAAGACAATTCTCATATGAACCCAGTTTTCAGAAGAAATACCAAAATTAAAATAAATGGAGAGACCATTGAATCCCACCCAGAACCGCCAAGTGTTGCCTGCAAATGAAAAGCTGCAGCCTGATCGTGGAAGTGGTGGTGCTGAAGGTAGGAACAGGAAGAGGGTTGGGAAGCAGGTGAAAAGAAGGGCAGAGTGGTGAAGAGGTGGGGGAGGAGGATCCACACTACTCCCCAATGTTTCAGCCAGGTGGGTGGGATGGAGTTCTCTCCACCATCACTTGAGCTGTGCCAGGAGGGGGAGGGGGCTGCTACAGTAGGCAGGTGGTGGCAGTGATTCAGAGGGTGGACTGTCTGGGGAGTGGCCAGACGGCGAGTGATGAGGGAAAAGAACGGGTGGGAGGGCAAAGTGGTGGGGAGGCAGAGCTGTGGGAAGGGGGATGAGCAGGTGGGCAGAGTAGTGAGTTGGGGCTGGAGTGTGGGAGGGCAACGTGAAGAAACGAGAAAAGGGTCCAACGGGAGAGCAACGGGGACCACTCAGTGAACATGCAGCTGCACCTGGCCTGATAACAGCTACTGCATCAGTCAGCACTGTCTGGCCTCCCCCCAGCAGAAGTGGGATCAAATGAAGGAAACTTTCCTGTGTAAATTCCCTGTGTAAATTCCCTGGAATTGGCCACCACTGTGCCTCTTGACCAGTCTTCACCTGGGAAGTGGCTTCCAGGGGGTTTGAGTCGGGTTTCCGGGTTGGGATGTGAAGACATGGGAGACGTTTGAAGTTGGTGAAGTTGCCAACGTCATTATACTGCTTCTAGGTACAACCTGCCAATCACAACGGGCAGGTCTAGGAATAAGAGCTACCCATTGCCATCAGCACGGGGCAGCGGTGGCAGATCTTTAATCCCTCCTGCTGCTGCATCAGCCTGTGGGAGGCCTCCCTCCATAGCAAGAGCTCTGGCAAATCTTCACACTTTAAGATGACAGGGCTGCAGGAAACCTGCCCCAAGAACATTTGGCCTGAGGATTTTAATAACACTTCATTGTAGTTGAGTCTTTTAGAAGAATAAACAAACAAACAAACTGCAACCCAGGACTGAGTTTGCCAGAAAAACCCATGTAGGGGCTGAGCTTATGTAGAAAGCTTCTTGAGGGGGAAAAAGTCAGTTTTGCCTTTTAAAAAATCTATTGCAGCCTAGGGTGAAATCCCCCCTCCAAATGAATTAGTCCTCTTCGCTTGCAGGCTTAAAAAGTACTCAAGTCAGGCTGAGGTTTGCAGGTGTTCAGAAATAATTTCATGGGAACACCATGGTAGTTTTACAAATTAAAAAAGCAATCAGGGTTGGGCTGTGTTCAGTTTATTTAGTTTGGATTCTCAGAGTCCAGTGTAGCTTCCATTACCAGCCAGGGACGTCGGTATAGATTTTTTATGGGGGGGTTCGGGGGTGGGGCCACACCCCACCCGCCCCAGCGCATGGCCACACCTCCCCAAGCTCCGCCCCTGGCCTAGCGCTTATAAAAGCAGCTCTCCGAGGTCGGGGATGGCAGACCCCCCTGCCCTGCCCTGCCCTGCCTCTCCCCTCTGGGTAGAGGCATAGAGGGAAAATGGAGCCTGGTGCAAAATCTGAGTTTTGCCCCCCCCCCCCCGGGGCAGCTGCTGTGATGCTGGAATCCACCCCCAAACAGCATCACTTTCAATGGCATTTAAACTAGAGAGCCCAAATTCCCCTTTTAAATCCACCTTAAAGGGAGAATCTGGGGTCCCTAGTTAAACAACATTGAAAGTGATGCTGTTTTGCGCTGGATTATCCCCCACCCTGAAACAGCATCACTTTCAATGTGGCGTAGTGGTTAAGAGCAGGTGCATTCTAATCTGGAGGAACCGGGTTTCCCTGCTCTGCCACTTGAACTATGAAGACTTATATGGGGAATTCAGATTAGCCTGTGCCACACATGCCAGCTGGGTGACCTTAGGCTAGTCACAGCTTTTCGGAGCTCTCTCAGCCCCACCCACCTCACAGGGTGTTTGTTGTGAGGGAGCAAGGGCAAGGAGATTGTAAGCCCCTTTGAGTCTCCTACAGGAGAGAAAGGGGGGATATAAATCCAAACTCTTCTTCTTCTTAACTGAGGACCTCAGATTCTCCCTTTAAATCCATGCTGAAGAGGGTGGATTTAAAACGAGAATCTGGAAAAAAGAATGGGAGGGTGGGTGCCTGCTTGTCAGGGGTACCCAATTGTTAAGCTAGAAGCACCAGAACTTTTCAGGGTATCTTTAGGAGTCTCTACTAATGATACCACCCAGGTTTGGTGAAGTTTGGTTCAGGGGGTCCAAAGTTATGGACCCTCAAAGGTGTAGCCCCCATCTTTTAATAGCTCCCATTGAAAACAATGGAGAATGGGGCACTCCCTTTGGGAGTCCATAGCTTTGGACCCCCCTGGACCAATTCCTTCCTGCAAAACCTGGGTGAGTATCAATAAGAGAACTCTCCTGATAATACATCCCAGGTCTGGTGGAGTTTGGTTCAGGGGGGGTCCAAAGTTATGGACCCTCAAAGGTGGTCACTCAGCCCCATCTTCTATTAGCTCCCATTGGAAACAATGGAGGATGGGGCACCCCCTTTGGGAGTCCATAACGTTGGACCCCCTGAACCAAACTTCACCAAACCCAGGGAGTATCATCAGGAGAGTCCCCCAAACAATTCCTGAAAGTTTGGTGCTGCTAGCCCAAACAATGCGCCCCCTGCAGGCCAAAAACCAAAAAAGCACTAAAATGTTTTTAAATCCCACAAACGGGTGGGCGGAGCTTCGGACATGAATGGGGGGGTTCAAACCCGAGAACCCCCCCCTTACCTACGTGCATGTTACCAGCCAGCTTGCTGTGATCGAGAAGGAGGGCAGAATGACTGACAGCAGAGTGCAGTGCAGGCCTGAGGGAAAGGCCAGAGAGAACAGCCATGGCAGCAGGGAGAGCGATGGGAGGGCGGCAACTTTCTCCTTCCCTGTGCGGAGTCTAGCAGCACAACCAGCCCACCCACACCCCGTCATCTGGTCTTGCTGTAGATTGCAAGGATCCCCCTTCAGGAGGCCTACAGGGATAGGGAAGGAGGACAGCCTGGAGTCCCCTCCCCCCCAACACCCCCCGCCCCAGGACTCACTCCAAAAGCTGTCAAAATATCATTCCTTGAA
>NW_025951151.1:0-11895 GCF_021028975.2 Sphaerodactylus townsendi
TAATATATTGCGGTAAGATCAAAATAGCATAATACTTTAAAGTTATGAGCAAACAGAAAGGCTTTCAAAGCCTTTATGCCTTGTTGTGTTTGGCAGGCAAGGGCTTTGGCAATCTAGCAGCCATGATATAAGAAGCTCACAAGTGTCATATGAAACCACTTACAAGTTATCTCCTGCACATCTTACTAAACGATCGGGACTGAGGGACAAGATGCTTTCTCAGGTATCTTAGCCAGCTACAGCTGTAAAGGTAATAACCAGCACCTTGAACTTAGCTTGGAAGAACATTTGGCATCCCTATAGCTCACAGAAAACAGGTGTAATATGTCCCACTACCATTTACGCCAGAAATGTTGAAGCGGTTTGCAGCTTCTGCATTGGCTCTGGGGCATTCTGTTTGAAGAATGGTGAGCAGGTCAGCAGCTGAGTTTTATGGAATGCCCTCTGGTCATTAAAGCTCTGCTCTCTTGCTTTTGAGGCCAAGTAAACTTTCCACAAAGTCCCCGTATTTTTCCCCTCTTATTTCTCAAATTATCCACAAAGCTGACCACCTTCATGTTGCTCATAATACTTAGCATTTGTATAATAACTTCCTTATTCAAACCGTTTTGTGTCCATGCTCCTTTTCACCCCTGTAAAATAGACCCATGTTATTTTCCTTGTATTGCAGATGACAGATAGAGAAAGTGGCTTGCCCAAGGCCCTTGCAGGAGTTTGTAACAGAGGAAAGATTTGAACCAGGGCCATGTTGGGTAACAGTTCTTTTGTAGACTTGGGTAGCAAGTCTTGGCTGCTAGGCTACGGCTGGTACCAACTCTACCTACCTTTGCTAGAAAGAAATAAGCTTGAATGCATATCACAATGCAAACTGAAGTATAGGTTCATGTAGTTATCACCATCAACCACCTTCTCTTAAAACTGCCAAAATTAGAGAAGCTATATCCACTGATGTAAGGGATTTCTTTCCACAGAACAGATTTCCCCTCTCTTTCATCTGCAGCCCAAGATGCCTGCTGACTCCTGGGGACCCCTTTCCGGAACAGTATGGGGGGAGAGATAGTGATCTATTGGGGGGGACTAGAAAAAGTGCCATCCTGTTAATGGAAATTTGCATACGATGCAATTCATTGGGATGTCCTTAGTCACATAAATCTCTGTCTTTCAGCCGTGCCTTTCCTTGTGTTACAGACATGATAGTGCCCTTACCTTACGAGTTTTTTCCCTAATAATGTATATCAGCTGTTCTAAATGATCAGGAAAAGCAGTGTGTACGTTCTGGGTCTTACGGTTTGTGTAAAAGCTTTGAGGAAGACAATTGCTGTTGGTGCAACTACTCCCATTGCAAGGAATCTGCCAAATGTCTGGATAAAGGTGCCTAATCTCCTATCTGGCAAACACTTCAATGGAATATGGACTAGGAAGAGCACCAAAAATGAAGCATCACAGAGAAAACTCTGATCAAAGAAAAACTTTTTTTTAAGGGCCCAGAACAAAAATTTGTCCTGGGTCTTCCAGGGGATGCACCATCTACTCTGCAGCAACAAGCAGTTCGTTTGCAACCTGTTGGGGACCACTGCTTCAGCAAAGGTGATGCAGATGTAATTTTAGATCACCCAAGCAGCTGAGCCATAGTGACTGCAAATATTGTAGCAGCACTGTGCTCAGGACTGGCATCAGCATACCTGAGGTGAGGCACCTGCTGGGATGCAGAGCTTCTGGCATGGTCCACTGCCGCTAGCACCCCCTGTCCACAAACTTTCTAGTGTGCCACCACTCGTGCTCCCTGCCACACTCACACACTGCCCAGTGCCACTGGCGAAAGGCACCTGTGAGTGTGAGCAGCGGAACTGCTTGTGAGCAGAGAAGGGAAAGACACATGTACAAGTGAGTGGGAGGAAAGGAAGGAGGGCATGAATTTCTGACAGTGGGCCCAGGAGGCAAGGGAGCCTGCCCCACAAACCCGGAACCAGCCCCAACTGCGCCTTCTTTTCCACAGAAGTATCACTAGACTTGAAACCTTTGTTTTGTAAACGTAACTTTTTGTGTGTGTTCTGCAGCTTAGGAGCTAGAAAGGGGGAAGAAAATTTGTTTGATTGTATGATCAGCCATGTTGGAAATGGTTATCTCATTTTTTCTGTTTTCACAGCAAATCACTATTTAACAGACTTCTTGTTGTTACTCTAAATAGCTAATTGTTGGATTCTTTTTTCGAGAGTATGTAGAAAAAACACTCTCAGATGAGAGGGATTCTCTAGCTCTGTCAACAGTGTTGGGTAAAAAGGCGGCTAACCTTGTCAGAGCCTTGCTCATATGACCTTGGAGTAAAACCATGCATATCCTCTTACACTATTAGGACCACCGGTGGAAAGTGTTCACAAGCTTTTCTAGTCTGAATAGATCTGGTAAGCAGAGCTGCTCAAATTCTGAAAAGCTATTTATTATAGCAGTAAAAAAAGAAAAGCTCAGTCTACCCAAAACAAATTATTCCAGTAATCAGAATTCAAGCATTCTTCCATTTTGCACCCAGTGATTGAGTTCTCACAGGATTTGGAACCTAGCAGTCAGAAAGAGAGAGAAAAGGAGGCAGTGGAGATAGATGGGTAGAAGGGCAGTGATGTCATGCAGAAGCCAAGTGGGGGAAGAAGAAGAAGAGTTTGGATTTATATCCCCCCTTTCTCTCCTGCAGGAGACTCAAAGGGGCTTACAATCTCCTTGCCCTTCCCCCCTCACAACAAACACCCTGTGAGGTAGGTGGGGCTGAGAGAGTTCCAAAGAACTGTGACTAGCCCAAGGTCACCCAGCTGGCATGTGTGGGAGTGTACAGGCTAATCTGAATCCCCCAGATAAGCCTCCACAGCTCAGGTGGCAGAGCTGGGAATCAAACCCGGTTCCTCCAGATTAGATACACGAGCTCTTAACCTCCTACGCCACTGCTGCTGAAGAAGTGCAGAGCAAAGCCTGCATGTGGAAGCAACCTATAGGGAGGGAGAAAAAATGTTTTGCTCTGAATTCTGTGCTGTGCATGTTAATTTTGCAGTCATGCTGGTCCATACTCTCTTCACATAAAGTGCACCCAGATGTGCTTAGCCCACGGACAGAAAGGCATTGGCTTTGTTGATGTTTCATACAAAGATAATATCAGCCACATGGCTTTTCCTCTATCTCCCAAGCTGTTTCTAATACAGAAGAACTCTGGGGTCCCACACCTAATGAGGAGAGTCTGCTTGGGATTTCTTTCCAAAAGCAGCTCAACCCACACACAACAAAGCCAGAGGGTGCTAGAGAGGAAGTTAGCGTACCCCAGGTTCTCTGGCATTTTCTGGCAAGCTGTACAACATATAAAACTATTGCAGTGACCGTTCATGAGACTGCCTTTCTGGTAACTCTGCTCTTTGCCCCATTGTAACTCCCCATGAAGAACGTTATGCTGCTTCAGCAAACAGGGAAACCCACACAACTGGAAATGCAAAAATAAGGAGTTCACAGTGCCCAATCCCTGGTACAATGATACAAGCACAACAACATGGGCAATGCGAAGGATCTAGGAGACAACAATTATACTGTGCCCACTGGTCAAAATCCAAAACAAGTAAACAATACAGGTGATTTCAATGTTGAAGACTTCAAAGTGCAGCCCCAACATAGAAGAGCAACACAGAAAACAGAACAAAACAAGCACTTGAGAGACAATCGTCTGTTCCTATGAACAATACCTAATATTACTTAATTCTTATATAGCTGTATATTTATTTTATTTATTTTTTATTTTGTCACATTTTTATCCCAACCTATCCAGAAAGGCTCAGGATGGGTTACAACAGATAGACACAATAAAACATTTAAACACAACTTTAACATTAAAATGATAAAAACACCTATCACATGTTAAAACAGTAGATTAATAAATAATGTATAAAAAATAGATGTTGTCCTAAAATAATCAAACCGTCTCATCCCCTTTCTTCCCCCCCTCTCTGCCCCCCCCCCATTTGAAGTTCCAAGTATCAAGATAGAGGATAAATAAGGTAAGCTCACAGTCTAAGTTTATAGTTTCTATGTTGGCACTGCACTTTGCGCTTTTCGACATTACAATCACCTGTATCGTTTAACGTAATTGTTTTGGATTTTGGCCAGAGGACCATAGCAATGATGCCAGTGACTGCTACCTTGTATTCTGGTTAGTTACTCCTAATTGTGTTTGCCTTTTGTCTCCATACCTGGCATGTATAATCCAATTCAAACTGAGTTCAGTAATCCTTTTTCAAGTGCCTGGTATTGAACTAAAATTGCAGGACTTTTGACACAATTAATCAAGACTATGCTAATCAACCCCTGCCCCAAGACTTATTAATAGAATCATAGAATGGTAAAGTTGGAAGAGACCCCAAGCGCCATCAAGTCCAACCCCCTGCAATGCAGGAACATACAATCAAAGCACTCCTGACAGATGGCCATCCAGTCTCTCTTCTAAAATCTCCAAAGGAGGAGACTCCACCATACTCTGAGGTGGTGCATTCCACTGTTGAACAGCGCTTACTGTCAGGAAGTTTTTCCTGAAGTTTAGGAATCTCTTTTCCTTCGCCTTGAACCCATTACTCCTGGTCCTACTCTCTGGAGCAGCAGAAAACAAGCTTGTTCTCTCACCAACATGACATCTCTTCAAATATCTAAACAGGGCTATCATGTAACCTCTTATCCTTCTCTCCACCAAACTACACATATCCAGCTCCCTAAGTCTCTCCTCATAGGGCATGGATTCCAGACCTTTTACCATTTTGGTTGCCCTCCTCTGGACCTATTCCAGCTTGTCAATATCCTTCTTAGGATTCCCAGCATTCCCAAATGAGATGCTCCTACGCATACCTTTGCTTGAAAGAGCACACATGCTCAGGACACAACAGCCAGTGTACTGATGCATCATAGAATGAGGACTGGGTCCAAGATGTAGTTATTATTACAAAGTGGGGCTGGGAGGAAACAGGAATAAATACTACAAGAAGAAAGACCATAGCATAACAGTGGTGGCGAACCTATGGCACTCCAGATGTTCATGGACTACAATGCTGGCAGGGGCTGATGAATAGGTTCACATGCTGAACATATGTTAAGCTATTACAAGATCAGGTCAACAGAGACAGCTGCCCCTAGGCAACTGGTTGTATACATTAATGAACTCAAGTCTTAAAGACATGTGTAAGGAAGTGGGAAGATGATGGCCAGAAACAGGGATCTCTACAAAACTGCAGTAGTCATATGTCACTTTGCATAACACATACTTTTTTGCAGATAAAAGCAGGGGCATGCTTATAAGCCCTTTATTCTTATGCCAAACTCCCATCATATCCACTGTTATACATTCAGTATTAATTTGCTCTGCACTGGTTTCCCTTCCACTGTTTTAAAAGTCAAAAGGGTGTTTGTTCTCTTGGTGAAGTTATATTCGAAAAAATTCACTGTCCTACAATCTGTTGTTGGCAGTTGAAAATCCACCTTTGCAGTTGCAACCCACGAAATGGCCATGATGCACGGCTGCATTATGTCTTTCCAATGTTCATGTGCATACTTTTATATGAATGAAACAAGAGGCATCCACCCGTCTACCTCAAAGATGCACAGGGCGAAATCCTATGCATAACTCTGCATAGGATTCCATGGCAACGTCATCCAGTGGTCCTGGGAAAGAAACTAAATGCTGAAATGTGACCAATATAGCCACATACATTAAAAATGCCTTCCGAAAAGACAAAACATTAGAACTTTGATTTGTCAAGCACCAAAACACCTGGACAATCCCTGATAAATACAGACCGCTGTAAAGTTTGAGTTTTACCCTGGAGCTTTATCAGATGCATATGCCCCAGTTCACATCTGACCATTCAGACCTACAACAGTTCATGGTGCAGTCATGTTCTTTCCACTTTCCAAAGCACATTTTGAAAATGCTAAGGGTGGGAAAGTAGCCTCAGTGCCAGGAGTGAAGTTTCTTGAATGTTTTCCTTTTTCACTATTTAATACTTTTTTGCTATAACTTTGACAAGCACTAGGGGGCAGAGTCACTCCTTGTATTGTTAGTAATGATTCACACACCCCTCCCTCCACCATTGATCCTATTTTTTGTGTTTTACAGTATGATTTTCTCTGAAGCTTAAAAAGAATACATCACTCATTAAGTTCCTTGCAACACTTCTTCCATTCCATTGAGCTCCCTAATCTAGGAAATAAAAGCTTTGTCCTTGTTTTCTCAAAAACAATGAAAGCATGCTTGCCTGAAAAGAATGTCCAAAGTATTGCATTGAAAGCTGGCAGGTCATGAGGAATTGTGGGACGGGAAACAATCTGGAATTCCCATCTTGTCTTCCAAAAGTTTATCTTTTCTGGATGGTCTAAACAGGGCCAGATTAAGCTAGCGTGGAGTCAGTAGCCTATGTTACAAAGGGGTCCTAATTTTTTTTAATGTACAGATTTTAAAACTTAAATTATTTACTTGCGTAGTAAAATAATTCAGTCTTTTCATTTGATATACTGAAACTCTTTTCAGTTGCAAAATACAAGTGGGCCTTCACAGTCTAATCCAAATCCATAGGTTCTTTCACTAGTTTGGACTATTGAAAATCAGGGGGGGAAACAAGGAATCATGAATTGAGTCACGCTAAATGAAACTGTTGAAACATCCAACAGATCTTCTCATCACCAGCCACATCCAAAATACTCTCTTACATCACCCCACGCATTTACCTTACACTCAACAGCCTAAACAGATACTTGACTAATTCAATAAAGCTACATTTGAATGAATTTGTTTGTACCATGTTATTAATGATTTGACATCAGTAATGATTATGTACTCTATACAATTACACTCAGAAGTCACAAAGTGACAGTAACTGACAGTCACTGATATCTGACCACATCCAGCCCAGCCCTGGAATCACACACCCCTTGTCGCAAGTTTACCAAGGTGGCCCAGGAGCACCCTACAGTGGTGTAACAGCCCGTGCTGCAGAGGCTTGGGAGCATTACAGATAATACAAAGGACACAGCGCCTCTGCACATGACACAACAAGGAGCCAATGCAAGCTTGCACACATGCGGGATCCACAACACACACACCATGCAGCATGCATTTCCCTCAACATGTAAACAAAAGCACTGCCAGATGGTGAGAATATGGGTGAGACGCCGATCTCACCAGACAGTTTGCACACATTTAGTGCGAGGCCGTCAAAAATGCATGATCCTGTAAGGAATTCCATAGAAGCAGAAATAAAAGGCTTTTGGGAGTAAAAGTCCATTTATTAAGACATCTTAGAAAGCTCAAGTACACGCAGTGGCAGGAATGGCACTTCCCGCCAGAAGCACAGGTTATAACACCATTCACCCCATCCCCCCTTCCTGCTTCCCATGGGAACGGTGTCTTCATCTCCCGCGCAAAGATAAAGTCTCCGCCGATGCATCTGGCCCATCGCCCGGGCTGTGGAATGCACTCAAGGTTACTTCACCATCAACACCACTGAATCCTTTACACTCTGCCTCCCCTAAAGAAGACCCCTTCCCCCCAGGTTTATGCGGAAAGGCACGGTGGAAAGCAGAAATAAGGGTGGGGGCTTCAATATTTTCGGAATAAACCCATTGATTATACCCAGAGGAATATCCCACCCACGAGACTAAATATTGCAAGCGTTTGCGATTAAAGCGAGAGTCCAGGATAGCGTCAATTTCGTAGTGCTTGTGGCCATCAATAATAGTCGGTGGGGGCCTCTCCGGCGGGTCGTGCCAGGCATCGGAAGCGGGAGCCTCCTTGAGCAAGCTGGAATGGAAGACAGGATGGATGTTACTAAGAGAGTTAGGCAAATCTAAGCGGGCAGTGACATCATTAATCACTTTAGTAATCTGAAAAGGTCCCACAAATCTCTTGCCAAGTTTGGAATATTTATGCACGTCTCTGAGATTTTTTGTAGATAAGTACACCCAGGAGCCCACACGCAGAGGAAAATCCGAGCGGTGTTTATCCGCTTGCAGTTTTTGGGAGTCCTTTGCTTGTTGTAAAGCGGTCTGGACCGACTTCCATCCCTCGGCTAGGGATGAAATCCATTGTTGAAATTCTGGGGGGTCCAAAGCTGCTGCGGGTAGTTGTGGCAACGGCGGAAAGGAGCGACCAGACACAATTTCAAAGGGGGTTTTCTTTGTACTACTATGAACCGCATTGTTGTAGGCGTACTCCGCAAACGGAATAAGCTCGCACCAATTGTCTTGGTGGTAGTTGGTGTAACAACGTAAATACTGCTCTAGGGTTCTGTTCGTTCTCTCCGTCTCGCCGTCACTTTGAACGTGGTAGGGGGCGGCGACGGCCGGGGCGGCCCCCAACAACCCCAAAAACGCTTTCCAGAACTTTGAGATGAATTGGGGGCCGCGGTCGGAGACCACCTTAACGGGGGCGGAATGGAGACGGTAAACATGTTGAATAAATAGCCGTGCCAACTTGGGAGCGGAGGGGATGGAAGCACATGGAATAAAATGGGCTTGCTTAGAGAATAAGTCTACCACCACCCATAAAACCGTGTTGCCATGACTTTTGGGCAAATCTGTAATAAAATCCATGGAGATGACTTCCCAAGGGCGGGAGGCTACCGGGAGAGGTTTCAATAGTCCATGGGGCTTTCCCGGGATGGTTTTGGCTTCTGCACAAACCGAGCAGCCTTTAATGTATGCCTCAATGTCTTTGCGCATTGCGCGCCACCAGAACTGCCGGCGGGCTAAATTCAGAGTTTTCAAAAAGCCAAAATGTCCAGCCGAACGGGCATCGTGGCAAGCTTCAAGAACCTGCTTGCGGAGGGGGGGAGGCACGTACCAACATTCCCCCCTCCGCCAAACTCCATTCTCCAAACGCAATTGGGAGTCTCCCTCGGCCGCTGGAGGCTCGTGCAGCCCCGCCTCCTCCAGTTCCCGCAGGAAAGGAGAGACGAGACTGGGAATGGGGGGTGGAGGAGAAGTGGACGTTTGAGATCGGGTGACAGCCAACCCCAACTGGGAGGGGGAAAGAACAGTGCGTGGAATGTCTCGTAAGGCAGCTCCACCCCCCTCCCCGGGTAGGCGCGAGAGCGCGTCAGCCAGTTTGTTGGTTTTCCCAGGGAAAAAATGGACTGTAAAAGAGAAACGAGAAAAGAAATCGGCCCAACGAAGTTGTTTTGCGGACATCTTGAGGGGGGTGGAAAGAGCTGCCAGGTTTTTATGATCCGACCAAACTTGAAAGGGGTGCTTAGCCCCCTCCAGCCAGTGGCGCCAAGTGGAGAGTGCTACTTTGATGGCCGCAGTCTCTTTGTCCCCCACAGTCCAGTTGAGTTCGGCACCAGAGAATTTTTTAGACAAATAAGCACACGGAACCAGCCTACCATCTTTATTTTTCTGCAATAGGGCTGCCCCAAGTGCTTTGTCCGAGGCATCCACGTGAACCACAAACGGGAGATCTGGGTCAGGGTGCTTTAGGATAGGTTCGGAGGTAAACGCAGATTTTAATAGTTGAAAGGCTGTTTGACATTCCTCAGACCAGGAAAGGGGGGCCCCGGGCTTGGCGGACAGTGGATCTTTACCCTTAGTGCGTAAGAGGTCTGTGAGAGGGAGAGTCAGTTCAGCGAATTGGGGTATAAAGTCACGATAGAAATTAGCAAAACCAAGAAACGACTGGAGTTCCTTGCGGTTGGTGGGAGCAGGCCATTGGAGGACTGCGTCAATTTTAGCAGGATCCATTTTTAAGCCCTCGGGCGAGATCCGGTAACCCAAATAGTCAATGGAGGTCTGATGAAAACAGCATTTGGAGAGTTTGGCAAAGAGAGAGTTGTCAAGCAAGCGTTTCAATACCTCTCGAACCAATATTTCATGCTCTTCTATGGTTTGTGAGTAAATTAAAACATCATCTAAGTATACAACAACTCCCTTGTACAGTAAATCATGGAGAACTTCGTTGATAAGGGCCATAAAAGCTCCGGGGGCCCCACTTAACCCGAATGGCATTATTAAATATTCAAACTGTCCAAACTTTGTGTTAAACGCAGTCAGGTGTTCATAGCCTTCAGCAATTCTGACTCTGTAGTAAGCTTCTCTCAAGTCCAATTTAGTAAAAATGCGTCCTTTGCCGAGTGCATCTAAAAGGTCCTTGATCAAAGGCAAAGGATATTTATTGGACAGGGAGACCGCATTGAGACCTCGATAATCTGTGCAAAGCCGTAAAGACCCATCTTTCTTTTTTACAAACAAAACGGGAGCAGCGTGTGTGTGTTTGGTAGCCCGCCGTATGAACCCGCGAGCAAGGTTCTTGTCCAAGAAGGCACGAAGTTCCTTCTCCTCATTGGGACTCATGCGGTAGATTCTACCTTTGGGTAGTTGTGCCCCTGGTTGTATGACAATTTTACAGTCAGTGTCTCTGTGGGGTGGCAACTGATCGCATTCCTGCTCCTGAAAAACTCTGGCTAGATCATGATATGCAGGTGGGATGCCAATAGAATCGGGAGCAATCACTGAGGAAGCCAGGGAGGGATGTGTGTCAGGAGACGTTGGGTTTTCTCCCCAATTCATGTGTTCACCGCAGGGAGGGTCAGTGAATTCTAAGATCCGTTCTTTCCAAATGAACTTTGGTTCATGTAACAATAACCAAGGCATGCCCAAAACTATGGAGTGTTTGGCCACTGGCGCCAAAATAAAACTAATTTTCTCCCAATGGTCGGCGCAACGGAGGAGAACCGGCTGTGTTTTGTACTGGGCCGGTCCTTCGTTCCCGAGGGGGCTGCCGTCCATTTGGGTGAATGGTATGGGCTTAGCCAGGGAAATTCGGTCCAGACCTAGCTCCTCTGCCACCTGGGGCCGCATTAAGCAGTGGGAGCAGCCGGAATCCACAAGGGCCGAGGCTATAATGCGAGTGTGTTTAGCGGGGTTGGCCAGAAATGCTTGAACAGTAATGGGAGCGCTGCCTTCACTCACCGCGTCAGGAGTCGGGCCCATGTCCATGGGGGCTGAAGAAAGGCAAACAGCTGCTTCCCCCTCCTCTGGGTCGCCTTCGGTAACCGCTTTAGACGAGCCTGTGGGAGGCGGCCCTGACCTGCGTGGTGGTTTGGCAGACGGAGTGCGCGGAGCTGGAGTGGTTGGTTTTTGTTTCTTGGGACAGTTGGCGGCTAGATGACCTGGCCCTCCGCAGTAAAGACACAATCCAAGTCGGCGACGGCGTTCAGAGGTGGTTTCGGTAGGAGCGGCTGGGCTTGATTTGGTGGACACAGTAGTGGTTTTAGGGCGTGGGCGGCCTCCTTGACGAGCGTATTCCAAACGAGACGCCACTTGGGACCCCAACTGGATCCAATCTGCAATGGTACGAGGAACCCGAATTAAAAACACCGTTTCACGTAGTTTGCTGTCCACCGCATCTGAGAAGTATTCGCATTTCATGCGTTCAGGCCACTCAGGAGGAAGTCGAGCAGCCGCCGCACGAAATTCACGGACAAATTCTGCAAACGGGCGGTTGCCTTGCTGGATGGTTTTGATGGTGCGGATAGCTTCATTCTCGGCGCCTGGATCTTGAAAGCGCGCTCTTAAAGCTTGGAGGAATGCGGGCACTGTACGAGAGTCCTCATCCTGCAAATCCAAAACAGTCACGAACCAGTCGGCTGCTGCCCCATCCAGGACTGAGCCGATGTCCCGTATTTTTTCGCGTTCAGACCGGTATAGATCATCATAGTCTTCCAAGTGGGCATTGAGTTGCAAGATGAAGTAGGGAAGTTTGGAAGCGGTCCCATCAAAACGGGCTGGTATCGGGGGCCGATAGTAGCCCCGTTCGACGGCCCTTGGCGCCTGCTGGGGAGGTGGTTGCGCTGGTTGAGCAGGTTGGGCAGGCAGCTGTTGTACGGGGGGGGG
>NW_025951152.1:0-11894 GCF_021028975.2 Sphaerodactylus townsendi
TCCGCCCCCGTTAAGGTGGTCTCAGACCGCGGCCCCCAATTCATCTCCAAGTTCTGGAAAGCGTTTTTGGGGTTGTTGGGGGCCGCCCCGGCCGTCGCCGCCCCCTACCACGTTCAAAGTGACGGCGAGACGGAGAGAACGAACAGAACCTTAGAGCAGTATTTACGTTGTTACACCAACTACCACCAAGACAATTGGTGCGAGCTTATTCCGTTTGCGGAGTACGCCTACAACAATGCGGTTCATAGTAGTACAAAGAAAACCCCCTTTGAAATTGTGTCTGGTCGCTCCTTCCCGCCGTTGCCACAACTACCCGCAGCTGCCTTGGACCCCCCAGAATTTCAACAATGGATTTCATCCCTAGCCGAGGGATGGAAGTCGGTCCAGACCGCCTTACAACAAGCAAAGGACTCCCAAAAACTGCAAGCGGATAAACACCGCTCGGATTTCCCTCTGCGTGTGGGCTCCTGGGTGTATTTATCTACAAAAAATCTCAGAGACGTGCATAAATTTTCTAAACTTGGCAAGAGATTTGTGGGACCCTTTCAAATTACTAAAGTGATTAATGATGTCACTGCCCGCTTAGATTTGCCTAACTCTCTTAGTAACATCCATCCTGTCTTCCATTCCAGCTTGCTCAAGGAGGCACCCGCTTCCGATGCCTGGCACGACCCGCCGGAGAGGCCCCCACCGACTATTATTGATGGCCACAAGCACTACGAAATTGACGCTATCCTGGACTCTCGCTTTAATCGCAAACGCTTGCAATATTTAGTTTCTTGGGTGGGATATTCCTCTGGGTATAATCAATGGGTCTATTCCGAAAACATTGAAGCCCCCACCCTTATTGCTGCTTTCCACCGCACCTTTCCGCACAAACCTGGGGGGAAGGGGTCTTCTTTAGGGGAGGCAGAGTGTAAAGGATTCAATAGTGTTGATGGTGAAGTAACCTTGAGTGCATTCCACAGCCCGGGCGATGGGCCAGATGCATCGGCGGAGACTTTATCTCTGCGCGGGAGATGAAGCCTCTCTGTTCCCATGGGAAGCAGGAAGGGGGGATGGGTGCGGCTGGTATTATAACCTTACCTGTGGCTGGCGGGAAGTGTCAGTCCTGCCACTGCGTGTACTTGAGCCTTCTAAGATGTCTTAATAAATGGACTTTTACTCCCAAAGCCTCTTATTTCTGCGTCTATGGAATTCCTTAGCATTGTGGCAGGAATCTTGAATTCATCTATATTTCTGTACGAGTGGACCTCTTGTCTTGCGATGGAGAGGTTGAATTTTACTGCGGAAGATGCATTGCCCTTAAAGAAGGCTCCGACCTTTCCCTTCTGGATCTGGAGGAACCAGCGGGAGAGGCAGGCCTCGCTGAGTGGCTCTTTCCCGTCCGCGTATCAGCCGCGAGTCTTCCCGCTTTACTCAAGTTGGAGCGAGGGACGTGGCGGGCGACCTTGAGTGGATTTAGGGCGCTGTCTATGGATCGAGCGCCTGTGGATCGGATCTCTACCCGTTTTCATGTGGATTACAAACCTCAGATGCAACCTGTCATGGAGGAGACGGAGAAACTGACCACCTTTCCGCATGCGGCAGCAGGGAGTCCATTGAGCGATTCCTGGATTTCGTATGTTTGGTGATAACCCCCCCAAGAACCACCATTAGCACAGCACTGGGGGCCCGTCCAAAGGACACCGGGACTAAACCTGGAATTGGGAGGGGTATCCGTGCAGCTTCCCAATCGGACCCCCCTGATCCTGGGCCAGCGACGCTGCAAGAGGTGCCTCGGGGAGCCACCGGTGGCTGCAGCGGCTCTGGTAATCTCCGATGCCTCGCAGCCAGGCGGCGAAAGTCCGAAGACAGCCTAACGTTCCAAGCCAGACCGGTTTCCTCTTCGGCCGAGGGAGGACTGGGATGAGGAAGTGGGACGATTTCACGAAGCCAAAGCGGCGTAGGAACCGTGAAGCGCCCAGTTATGGGAGGAAGAGCGGGCACAGTTGCAGCAAGAGCGCGAAAACCTGCAGAGGGACCCGAAGGGAACAACTACGCATAAAGAATTCCAGCTTCGAGTTGGACCCGTGCCAAAGTGGCAGCTCAAGCGACAATATTACTTAGAATCGATCAGTCCATGATAAAGTCCTGGAACAGTCAGGACTGGATTTACAGCGGCAACTTGAAAGCGTTCGAAAGGCTCTGCTTGCTATGAAGAGTAGGCTCACTGAAATTACATAAGCGGGACGAACTGGCTAAATTGGAGCGAGAAAAAGGCTGCTTTGCATAAGCACCAGGATGCATTGGCACGCATAAAGGAGAGGGATCTGGCACCGTTGGAAAGAGAGCTAAGGAGAACGAGGGCAGGGAAGCCCAAAGTTGCGAGTCTATGCTGTTACTGGTCATGCGGTGCGCCAGGGAGGTTACGCATTGCGCAGGTCCTGCCACTACGCCAGTGGCAATCACCGCCAGCGCCCCCGATTCAAGCTCCCCCATTACAGCAGCTGCCTGCTTAACCCGCTCAACCCGGCGCAACCACCTCCTCAGCAGGCACCAAGAGCCGTCGAACGGCAGGCTACTATATCGCCCCGATACCAGCCCGTTTTGATGGGACCAGCGTCCAAACTTCCCTACTTCATCGCCACAACTCAAATACTTGCTTGGAAGACTACCGATGATCTATACCGGTCTGAACGCGAAAAAATCACGGGACGCCAGCTCAGTCCTGGATGGGGCAGCAGCCGACTGGTTAAGTGACTGTTTTGGATTTACAGGATGAGGACTCTACCGCGGTACGCATTCCTCCAAACTTTAAGTAGCGCTTTCGAGCTCCAGGCGCCGAGAATGAAGCTATCCGCACCATCAAGACCATCCCGCAAGGCAACCGCCCGTTTGCAGAATTTATCCGTGAATTTACGTCGCGGTGACTTGCTCGACTTCCTCCTGAGTGGCCTGAACGCGTGAAATCGCGAGTGCTTCTCCGGATGCTGTATGGACAGCAAACTTCGTGAAGCGGTGTTTCTAATTCGAGTTCCTGCATTACCATTGCGGATTGGATCCAGTTGGGGTCTCAGGAGGTGGCGTCTCGTTTGGAATATGCTCTGCCGTCAAGGAGGCTATTGCGCCCTAAAACCCGCTACTGTGTCCACCAAGTCAAACCCAGCAGCGCTTCCGGAAACCACCTCCGACCGCCCTTACGCCCGACAGGTTGTGTCTTTACTGCGGAGGGCCAGGTCATCTAGCCGCCAACTGTCCCAAGAAGCAAAAACCAAACATTTTGGCTCCGCGCACTCCGTCCTGCCAAACCACCACGCAGGTCAGGGCCGCCTCCCACAACTCGTCCAAAGCGGTGACCGAAAGCTGACCCAGAGGAGGGGGAAGCAGCTGTTTACCTTTCTTCAGCCCCCCATGGACATGAGTACGACTCCTGACGCGGTGAGTGAAGGCGAAGCTCTCCCATTACTGTTCAAGCATTTCTGCCCACCCCCGCTATACCCACTCGCATTATAGCCTCGGCATTTGTGGATTCCGGCTGCTCCCACTGCTTAATGCGGCCCCAGGTGGCAGAGGAGCTGGAGTGGACCGAATTCCACTGGCTAAGCCCATACCATTCACCCAAATGGGCGAAGGCAGCCCCCTCGGAAGCGAAGGACCGGCCCAGTTCAAAACACAGCCGGTTCTCCTCCGTTGCGCCGACCATTTGGGAGAAAAGTGGATTTCATTTTGAAGCCAGTATTCAAACACTCCATAGTTTTGGGCATGCCTTGGTTGCTACGTTGTTACATGAACCAAAATTCGTTTGGAAAGACAGGATCCCTGGGAATTCACTGACCCTCCTCACGGTGAACACATGAATTGGGAAGAAATTAGCGTCTCCTGACACACCCCCCTCTCTGGCTTCCGCAGTGATTTGCTCCCGATTCTGTGGCATCCCACCTGCATATCAAGATCTAGCCAGAGTTTTTCAGGAACAGGAATGTGATCCAGATTGCCACCCCACAGAGACACTGACTGTAAAGAATTGTCATACAACCAGGAACGCAACTTGCAAGGGTAGAATCTACCGCATGAGTCCCAATGAGGAGAAGGAAGACGTGCGCTAATGAGACAAGAACCTTGCTTTCGCTGGTTTCATCACGGCGGGCTACCAAATATACACACCGCAGCTGCTCCTGTTTTGTTTGTCAAAAAGAAAGATGGAGTCTTTAAGGCTTTGCACAGATTATCGAGGTCTCGAAATGCGGTTTCCCTGTCCAATAAATATCCTTTGCCTTTGATCAAAGGACCTTTTAGATACGCACTTTCGGCAAAGGGCCGCATTTTTACTAAGAGGTGGACTTGAGAGAAGCTTACTACAGAGTCCAAATTGCTGAAGGATATGAACACCTGGCTTCGTTTAACACAAAGGATTTGGACGGATTTGAATACTTAATAATGCCATTCCGGGTTAAGTGGGGCCCCGGAGGCTTTCATAGCCCATATCAATGAAGTTCTCCATGATTTGCTGTACAAGGGAGTTGTTGTATGCTTAGATGACGTTTTAATTTACTATAAACAATAGAAGAGCATGAAATATTAGTTCGAGAGGAGGTGCTGCCAGCAGCTTGCTTGACCGCTCTCTCTTTGCATAGCAAACTCTCCAAATGCTGTTTTCATCAGACCTCCATTGACTATTTAGGTTACCGGATCTCGCCCGAGGGCTTAAAAATGAATCCTGCTAAAATTGGCCGCCAGTCCTCCAGTAGCCTGCCCCCCACAACCTTAAAGAACTCCATTCATTTTCTTGGTTTTGCTAATTTCTATCGTGATTTTGCTTGCCCCAATTTGCTGAACCTGACTCTCCTCTCTCACAGACCTCTTACGCACTAAGGGTAAGGATCCACTGTCCGCCAAGCCCGGGGCCCCCCTTTTCTGGTCTGAAAAATGTCAAACAGCCTTTGAACTACTAAAATCTGCGTTTACCACCGAACCTATCCTAAAGCACCCTGACCCGGATCTCCCGTTTGTGGTTCACGTGGACGCCTCGGACAAAGCACTTGGGGCAGCCCTGTTGCAGAAAAATAAAGATGGTAGACTGGTTCCGTGTGCTTATTTGTCAAAAAAATTCTCTGGTGCCGAGCTCAACTGGACTGTGGGTGACAAAGAGACTGCAGCCATCAAAGCAGCACTCTCCACTTGGCGCCACTGGCTGGAGGGGGCTAAACATCCCTTTCAAGTTTGGTCGGATCATAAAAACCTGGCAGCTCTTTCCACCCCCCTCAAGATGTCCGCAAAACAACTTCGTTGGGCCGACTTCTTTTCTCGTTTCTCTTTTACAGTCCATTTTTTCCCTGGGAAAACCAACAAACTGGCTGACGCGCTCTCGCGCCTACCCGGGGAGGGGGGGTGGAGCTGCCTTACGAGACATTCCACGCACTGTTCTTTCCTCCCAGTTGGGGCTGGCTGTCACCCGATCTCAAACATCCACTTCTCCTCCGCCCCCCATTCCTGGGTCCCGTCTCTCCTTTCGTGCGGGAACTGGAGGGGGCGGGGCTGCGGGAGCGTCCAGCGGCCGGGGGTGACTCCCAATTGCGGTTGGAGAATGGAGGTTGGCGGAGGGGGGGATGTTGGTACGTGCCGCCCCCCCTCCGCAAGCAGGTTCTTGAAGCTTGCCACGATGCCCGTTCGGCTGGGCATTTTGGGTTTTTTGAAAACTCCACACTTGGGCTCCGCCGGCAGTTCTGGTGGCGCGCAATGCGCAAAGACATTGAGGCATACATTAAAGGCTGCTCGGTTTGTGCAGAAGCCAAAAAACTATCCCGGGAAAGCCCTACGGACTATTGCAACCTCTCCCGGTAGCTTCCTGGCCTTGGGAAGTCATCTCCATGGATTTCATTACAGATTTGCCCGAAAGTCATGGCAACACGGTTTTGTGGGTGGTGGTAGACTTATTCTCTAAGCTAAAGCCCATTTTATTCCATGTGCTTCCATCCCCTCTGCTCCTAAGTTGGCACGGCTGTTTATTCAACATGCTTACTGTCCCCATTCCGCCCCCCGTTAAGGTGGTCTCAGACCGCGGCCCCCAACCATCTCCAAGTTCTGGAAAAGCGTTTTTTGGGTTGTTGGGGGCCGCCCCGGCCGTCGCCGCCCCCTACCACGTTCAAAGTGACGGCGAGACGGAGAGAACGAACAGAACCTTAGAGCAGTATTTACGTTGTTACACCAACTACCACCAAGACAATTGGTGCGAGCTTATTCCGTTTGCGGAGTACGCCTACAACAATGCGGTTCATAGTAGTACAAAGAAAACCCCCTTTGAAATTGTGTCTGGTCGCTCCTTCCCGCCGTTGCCACAACTACCCGCAGCTGCCTTGGACCCCCCAGAATTTCAACAATGGATTTTCATCCCTAGCCGAGGGGATGGAAGTCGGTCCAGACCGCCTTACAACAAGCAAAGCGGACTCCCTAAAACTGCAAGCGGATAAACACCGCTCGGAGTTCCCTCTGGGTGTGTGGGCTCCTAGTGTATTTATCTACAAAAAATCTCAGAGACGTGCATAAATTTTCTAAACTTGGCAAGAGATTTCAGGGACCCTTTCGAATTACTAAAGTGATTCCTGATTTCACCGCCCGCTTAGATTTCCCTAACTCTCTTAGTAACATCCATCCCGTCTTCCATCCCAGCTTGCTCAAGGAGGCTCCTAAGCTTCTGATGTTGGCACGACTCCGCCGGAGAGCCCTCCCTACTGACTATTATTGATGGCCACAAAGCACTGGCTGAAATTGACGCTATCCTGGACTCTCGCTTTAATCGCAAACGCTTGCAATATTTAGTTTCTTGGGTGGGATATTCCTCTGGGTATAATCAATGGGCCCATTCCGCAACCATCGAACCCCCCACCCTTATTGCTGCTTTCCCCCCCACCTTTCCGCACAAACCTGGGGGGGGAAGGGGTCTTCTTTAGGGGAGGCAGAGTGTAAAGGATTCAATAGTGTTGATGGTGAAGTAACCTTGAGTGCATTCCACAGCCCGGGCGATGGGGCAGGTGCATCGGAGGAGGGTTTATGTTTGCGGGGGAGACGAAGGCTCTGTTCCTATGGGAAGCAGGAAGGGGGGATGGGGTGGACTGGTATTATAACCTGTGCTTCTGGCGGGAAGTGTCATTCCTGCTACTGCGTGTACTTGAGCTTTCTAAGATGTCTTAATAAATGGACTTTTACTCCCAAAGCCTTTTATTTCTGCGTCTATGGAATTCCTTACATTGTGGCAGGAATCCTAATTCATCTATATTCCTGTGCAGTGGACCTCTTGTCTTGCGATGGAGAGGTTGAATTTTACTGCGGAAGGTGCGGTAGCCCCCAAAGAGGGCTCCGACCTTTCCCTTCTGGATCTGGAGGAACCAGCAGGAGAACGGGCCTCGCTGGTGGCTCTTTCCCGTCCTCGTATCAGCACGAGTCTTCCTTTACTCCGTTGGAACGAGGGACGTGACGACGACCTTGAGTCGTTTGGGGCGCTGTCTATGGATCGAGCGCCTGTGGATCGGATCTCTACCCGTTTTCATGTGGATTACAAACCTCAGATGCAACCTGTCATGGAGGAGACGGGCTTGACCACCTTTCATGCGGCAACCCAGGAGTCCATTGAACGATTCCTGGACTCGTATTTTGGTGATGCTCCCAAAGAACCGCCGTGGCACAGCACTGGGGCCCGTCCAAAGGACACCGGGACTAAACCTGGAATTGGGAGGGGTATCCGTACCGCTTCCCAATCGGACCCCCCTGATCCTGGGCCAGCGACCGCACCTGAGGTGCCTCGGGGAGCCACCGGTGGCTGCGGCGGCTACGGTGTCTCCGATGCCTCGCTTCCAGACGACGAGGAGTCCGAAGACAGCCTGCGTTCCCAGCCAGACCGGTTTCCTCTCCCATCGAGGGAGGACTGGGATGAGGAAGTGGGACGACTGCGAGAAGCCCAAGCGGCATGGAACCGTGAACGCCAGTTATGGGAGGAGGAGCGGGCACAGTTGCAGCAAGAGCGCGAAAACCTGCAGAAGGACCGGGAACAGCAACGCAAAGAAGTCCAGCTCGAGTTGGACCGTGCCAAAGACGCGCTCCAACGACAATATGCCCAGAATCGATCAGTCCATGATAAAGTCCTGGAACAGTCCAGACTGGATTTACAACGGCAACGCGAAAGCGTTCAGGCTCTGCGCACGCAAAGTGAGCTCACTGAAGCCCTTAAACGGGACGAACTGGCTAAATTGGAACGAGAAAAGGCTGCTTTGCATGCGCACCAGGATGCATTGGCTCGCAAGGAGAGGGATCTGGCTGCGTTGGAAAGGGAGCTAAGGAGGCAGCAGACCGGGAAGCCCCAAGTTGGAGTCTATGCTGTTACTGATCATGCCGGCGCCAGGGGGGCCACGTACCTGGGTCCTGCCACCCAAACGCCAGCGGCACCGCCAGCGCCCCCGATTCCGGCTCCCCCCGTACAACAACTGCCTGCCCAACCCGCTCAACCCGCGCAACTACCTCCTCAGCAGGCACCAAGAGCCGTCGAACGGGGCTACTATCGCCCCCCGATACCAGCCCGTTTTGATGGGACCGCTTCCAAACTTCCCTACTTCATCTTACAACTCAATGCCCACTTGGAAGACTATGATGATCTATACCGGTCTGAACGCGAAAAAATACGGGACATCGGCTCAGTCCTGGATGGGGCAGCAGCCGACTGGTTTGTGACTGTTTTGGATTTACAGGATGAGGACTCTCGCACAGTGCCCGCATTCCTCCAAGCTTTAAGAGCGCGCTTTCAAGATCCAGGCGCCGAGAATGAAGCTATCCGCACCATCAAAACCATCCAGCAAGGCAACCGCCCGTTTGCAGAATTTGTCCGTGAATTTCGTGCGGCGGCTGCTCGACTTCCTCCTGAGTGGCCTGAACGCATGAAATGCGAATACTTCTCGGATGCTGTGGACAGCAAGCTACGTGAAACGGTGTTTCTAATTCGAGTTCCTCGTACCATTGCGGATTGGATCCAGTTGGGGTCTCAAGTGGCGTCTCGTTTGGAATATGCTCGTCAAGGAGGCCGCCCACGCCCTAAAACCACTACTGTGTCCACCAAGTCAAGCCCAGCCGCTCCTACCGAAACCACCTCCGACCGCCGTCGCCGACTTGGGTTGTGTCTTTACTGCGGAGGGCCAGGTCATTTAGCCGCCAACTGTCCCAAGAAACAAAAACCAACCGCTCCAGCTCCGCGCACTCCGTCTGCCAAACCACCACGCAGGTCAGGGCCGCCTCCCACTGGCTCGTCCAAAGCGGTGACCGAAGGCGACCCAGAGGAGGGGGAAGCAGCTGTTTGCCTTTCTTCAGCCCCCATGGACATGGGCCCGACTCCTGACGCGGTGAGTGAAGGCAGCGCTCCCATTACTGTTCAAGCATTTCTGGCCAACCCCGCTAAACACACTCGCATTATAGCCTCGGCCCTTGTGGATTCCGGCTGCTCCCACTGCTTAATGCGGCCCCAGGTGGCAGAGGAGCTGGGTCTGGACCGAATTCCACTGGCTAAGCCCATACCGTTCACCCAAATGGACGGCAGCCCCCTCGGAAACGAAGGACCGGCCCAGTTCAAAACACAGCCGGTTCTCCTCCGTTGCGCCGACCATTGGGAGAAAATTAGTTTCATTTTGGCGCCAGTGGCCAAACACTCCATAGTTTTGGGCATGCCTTGGTTGTTGTTACATGAACCAAAATTCATTTGGAAAGACAGGATCCTAGAATTCACTGACCCTCCCTGCGGTGAACACATGAATTGGGAAGAAAACCCAACGTCTCCTGACACACCCCCCTCTCTGGCTTCCTCAGTGATTGCTCCCGATTCTATTGGCATCCCACCTGCATATCAAGATCTAGCCAGAGTTTTTCAGGAGCAGGAATGTGATCAGTTGCCACCCCACAGAGACACTGACTGTAAAATTGTCATACAACCAGGGGCGCAACTACCCAAGGGTAGAATCTACCGCATGAGTCCCAATGAGGAGAAGGAACTTCGTGCCTTCTTAGACAAGAACCTTGCTCGCGGTTTCATACGGCGGGCTACCAAACACACACACGCTGCTCCTGTTTTGTTTGTCAAAAAGAAAGATGGGTCTTTAAGGCTTTGCACAGATTATCGAGGTCTCAATGCGGTTTCCCTTTCCAATAAATATCCTTTGCCTTTGATCAAGGACCTTTTAGATGCACTCGGCAAAGGACGCATTTTTACTAAATTGGACTTGAGAGAAGCTTACTACAGAGTCAGAATTGCTGAAGGATATGAACACCTGACTGCGTTTAACACAAAGTTTGGACAGTTTGAATACTTAATAATGCCATTCGGGTTAAGTGGGGCCCCCGGGGCTTTCATGGCCCTTATCAATGAAGTTCTCCATGATTTACTGTACAAGGGAGTTGTTGTATACTTAGATGACGTTTTAATTTACTCGCAAACAATAGAAGAGCATGAAATATTGGTTCGAGAGGTGCTGAAACGCTTGCTTGACAACTCTCTCTTTGCCAAACTCTCCAAATGCTGTTTTCATCAGACCTCCATTGACTATTTGGGTTACCGGATCTCGCCCGAGGGCTTAAAAATGGATCCTGCTAAAATTGACGCAGTCCTCCAATGGCCTGCCCCCACCAACCGCAAAGAACTCCAGTCGTTTCTTGGTTTTGCTAATTTCTATCGTGATTTTATACCCCAATTTGCTGAACTGACTCTCCCTCTCACAGACCTCTTACGCACTAAGGGTAAGGATCCACTGTCCGCCAAGCCCGGGGCCCCCCTTTTCTGGTCTGAAAAATGTCAAACAGCCTTTGAACTACTAAAATCTGCGTTTACCACCGAACCTATCCTAAAGCACCCTGACCCGGATCTCCCGTTTGTGGTTCACGTGGACGCCTCGGACAAAGCACTTGGGGCAGCCCTGTTGCAGAAAAATAAAGATGGTAGACTGGTTCCGTGTGCTTATTTGTCAAAAAAATTCTCTGGTGCCGAGCTCAACTGGACTGTGGGTGACAAAGAGACTGCAGCCATCAAAGCAGCACTCTCCACTTGGCGCCACTGGCTGGAGGGGGCTAAACATCCCTTTCAAGTTTGGTCGGATCATAAAAACCTGGCAGCTCTTTCCACCCCCCTCAAGATGTCCGCAAAACAACTTCGTTGGGCCGACTTCTTTTCTCGTTTCTCTTTTACAGTCCATTTTTTCCCTGGGAAAACCAACAAACTGGCTGACGCGCTCTCGCGCCTACCCGGGGAGGGGGGTGGAGCTGCCTTACGAGACATTCCACGCACTGTTCTTTCCCCCTCCCAGTTGGGGTTGGCTGTCACTCGATCTCAAACATCCACTTCTCCTCCGCCCCCCATTCCCAGTCTCGTCTCTCCTTTCCTGCGGGAATTGGAGGAGGCGGGGCTGCACGAGCCTCCAGCGGCCGAAGGGGACTCCCAATTGCGTTTGGAGAATGGAGTTTGGCGGAGGGGGGAATGTTGGTACGTGCCTCCCCCCCTCCGCAAGCAGGTTCTTGAAGCTTGCCACGATGCCCGTTCGGCTGGGCATTTTGGCTTTTTGAAAACTCTACACTTGGCCCGCCGGCAGTTCTGGTGGCGCGCAATGCGCAAAGACATTGAGGCATACATTAAAGGCTGCTCGGTTTGTGCAGAAGCCAAAACCATCCCGGGAAAGCCCCATGGACTATTGCAACCTCTCCCGGTAGCTTCCCGGCCTTGGGAAGTCATCTCCATGGATTTCATTACAGATTTGCCCGAAAGTCATGGCAACACGGTTTTATGGGTGGTGGTAGACTTATTCTCTAAGCAAGCCCATTTTATTCCATGTGCTTCCATCCCCTCTGCTCCTAAGTTGGCACGGCTGTTTATTCAACATGTTTACCGTCTCCAT
>NW_025951153.1:0-11888 GCF_021028975.2 Sphaerodactylus townsendi
CAATCAATCAATCAATCAATCAATCAATCAATCAATCAATCAATCAACCAACCAACCAGCCAGCCAGCCAGCCAGCCAGCCAGCCAGCCAGCCAGCCAGCCAATCAATAATAATAATAATAATAATAATAATAATAATAATAATAATAATAATAATAATAATAGATGAAAGTACAAAACATCAGGATGTTGGTGGAGAAATCCTTGGCTGGTGGTCAATAGTAGACCTTGGGCTAGTCATAGTTCTTCAGAACGCTCTCAGCCCAACCCACCTCATAGCGTGTTTGATGGGAGGGGAAGGGAAAGGAGACTGTGGGCGATTCCGCACAAGAGTAAAATAGGTTCGCCCCAGTTCCGTGAGAAGGGTACTAACCTAGGTCGAAGCCATTGTTGTTCCCCACTGCAACCAGCTTGATCCCAGCTCGGAGGGTGGAATCATCCTGTGCCTCTTTGCCTCTCCGTTCGATTGGCTACTGTTCTACAGTCATGTTCCCTCTATCCCCACACACGTTATAAAAAAAACTGCCACAGGAATGGAGGGATGAAGGTGGCGTTTTTTGATTGGCCAGCTGTACGCATGCCCGAAACACTCAGCTGTGATTGGCTGAATGGGGGACTCCTGGCCCCAGAGATTCCGCACTTTACTGGAATCGAGCTGAGTTCGAGCGTGGTTCCCTGAAAAAGTAGTAGTTCCCAACTGGAGTTGGAAATTTGACCGTTACACGGGGCGAAGCTGGTACAAAACCGCGTCGATCCCAGTGGTTGTGCGGAGCACTTAGGTCGAACGCAGCTCGAACTTAGGTCGATAACGCAAGTGCGGAATCGACCTGCAAGCCCCTTTAAGAAGCAGCAGTGGTGTAGTGGTTAAGAGCAGGTGCATTCTAATCTGGAGGAATCAGGTTTGATTCCCTGCTCTGCCACTTGAGCTGTGGAGGCTTATCTGGGGAATTCAGATTAGCCTGTGCGCTCCCACACACGCCAGCTGGGTGACCTTGGGCTGGTCACAGCTTTTCGGAGCTCTCTCAGCCCCACCCACCTCACAGGGTGTTTGTTGTGAGGGGGGGAGGGCAAGGAGATTGTAAGCCGCTTTGAGTCTCCTACAGGAGAGAAAGGGGGTATATAAATCCAAACTCCTCCTCTTCTTTTTCTTTTTCTTCTCCTTCTCCTCCTAGCTGTCCTTCAGGAGCAGAAGTTAATGGGACAGGCTGTCCTCTACTAGTCTTTCGCCTGCTGGGACGCTCTGGGGTAAAGCTCCCTGTGGGAGTTATCTCAATTCCACAGGGCCTGTATGGCAGAGCTATTCCACCAGGACAGCGGCGGAGCTGGCCAGCCTCCCTCGCTCCTGCCACCTCCCCTTTTCCATCTTTAAATCAGGGGGTGGTGGAGTATTCGCCAACTCTGATTTGTTTTACTGCCATCTTTGTATGAGTTTTATCATTGTATTCTACGATTTTTACAAATTGCATTTTATTTATACTGTTAGCCATTCTGAGTCCACTTTGGCAGGCAGAGTGGGATATTCAATTTAACAACAACAGCAGCAGCAATAGTAATAACCAGGCAATTAACTCCCCTTGTGGGAAACATCTGCAACAAAGCAACAAAGCAAAGGTAACTAGTCAAAAAGCCAGTCAGGACTGTGAATAGTAATGAGTGATCCTGATGGGACTTTTGATCTAATTTACTGTTCATATTCTCAACAATGTTTAATATTTCTTCACCATATGTGCATGTAACAGATATTAACAGATAATTATAAGCCAAGCCTATTTAACACTCTAATAATCAGACTAGGCTGCTGTAATAATTGTTTTGTTTTTTTTTTAAAAATGTATGTATAACCACATGTATTAATGTAATTAAATATATAAAATAAGATCGCGGTTAAGATCAGCTAAGCTGCCTAATAAGATTAATGACTAAAGTTGTTTTTATCCAATTTACCCGTTAGTGTATTCCTAATAATAAGATTATGAATGCAAATCCATTTCATACTTAATTCCGAATATAGATTGTATTAGATTCTGATTGCACGAGATTATGCGTTCATTATAATTTCCCTTTTCAGTTGTGAAGACTGATATGACTGTTATGTTTACTCTCTTTCAGTTATCCACTTTATTTTTTTTTTGTATTTCTCTAAATAAAAACTATTTAAAAACAGCCCATCGGGACACTCACCTTAGGGCACAGGTGTCAAACTCGCGCCCTTCCAGATGGTATGGACTACAGTTCCCATCATCCCCTGCCAGCATGATGCTGGCAGGGGATGATGGGAACTGTAGTCCATAACATCTGGAGGGCGCGAGTTTGATAGCTGTGACTTAGGGGGCAATCTCTCAATGCTGTTTTGTTGAAAGAGACGGTTAAAAATGGCAGTGAAACAAAGAGGCAGGTTTGAACTTTCGTGGTGAGAGGTGGACAGAGCTAAGGCACAGGGCCCAATCCACCCGGACATTCCCTGACCTCTTTGAAATCTCCATCCCTGTTTGTTAAGCTAGCAAGAGCATCATCTCACGGAACTGCCACCCAGGGGTGAATCTTCTGCACCGAATTAGGCCTGACCTGTGCGTTTCTCAATCAGGTTTGGCAGCCTTTCTCCGAGTTGTGTAGCTGTAGAGTTCTGAGCCGTTCCTTGTAAGCCAGCAGATACAGGATGTGCTGAACTGCTGATACATGATGCATTTTGGCTAAGCCTAAACCTTCTACAATCCAGTTCCTAAAAAAGAAATTAAGAAAGAAAGGGGGGGGGGGGAGGGAGGAAATGATTCCTAGCGATATGGCTCTGGGCTCATAAAACTCAGGAATAACAGATTTTTTTTTTAAAAAAAGCCCACCCCCATTAGGTTTGCCTGCTTTCCTGCTTCAACAGGAGTTGGAAAACTTGGCCGAACTCAGTTGAGGCAGAAATTGAACGTGGACGTCACAATCCCCGATTCCGCCTCCAGCCTTCTTTCCTGAGCGGTGTGCGCGCTCTGGAAGAAAATCTGCACGTATTCACAAAACACACGCGCTGTATTCACAAAACACAAGCGTTCTCTTCCTCTGGCAAGCGTGTGCGAGGGCCTTCCCCTTTTACAGGCGTATCTGCACGATTCCTGGGCTTCTGTTGCCCAGACACCAGCCGCCTGGTTAATTTCCTCTCCCAGGAAGTAATCATAAAGAGAAGAGGGAGGGGGGGGGAATCCCAGCAAACATAATAAGAGGCGCACCTGGTTCTTTCTAGGCTTTGCTGAAGAATCCACGTTTTACCCTATTCAACGCTAATCATGCTGCACAACCTGAAAGGGCCCATGTCCTTGGGTGACCCCCCCCCCCGTATGCGCAACCATTGCCAAGGATTTTTGTTTTCACAAGGAGTGGGGGACAGAAGGAGAGATTCAAACGCCTTTCTTGCGCGCCACACTGCCAAGGGTATCGAGAAACTCCAGGAGCTGCGCCGTCGGGTTTGATTTCCTTGGGATGCGAGAAAGCAAGAGCAAGCATCCTCATATGATTTGCTTCATTTGCAGCTATCCAAGTGGAGACGAAGAAATGCTGCCTGGCTAAGGAGAGCTCATTTACTTCCACTTGTGCACTGCTTGTGGGCTTGGCTGGATTTTGCAGCCTTATTTATTATGCATTCATTTTATTTATTTACTATAGCTGTACTCCGCCTTATTCCCCGAAGGGGCTTTCACCATTCTCCTCTCCTCTGTTTCATCCTCACAACAACCCTACGAGGTAGGCTAAACTGAGAGATTACGACTGACCCAAGGTCACCCAGCGAGCTCCCAAGGCACGAGTGGGGAGTCGAAGCCGGGCCTCCCAGGGACTAATGCAGCCCTCTGAACCACCACGCAACTCTGGCTATCTGAGACACCAATACTCGGGTGCGCCAAAGGAAGCAAAGCTCGTTCAAACCACCCGATCCTAAAACTGCCCCCCGATTCCAACTGATTTGCTCCTTGCCTCTGTTATTGAAAACCCCCAAAACTTTCTGCACGTTCCCCTTCTCGGGAAGACTGTCCCTTTCTCCAAACTCTGGCGGGTTTCATGCCTCAGGTGCTCACAAGAGCTCTCCAGGGATCAAGACATTCTCCTCCACACCCACGGATGCAGCTGGGCACCATTCAATGCCGCAGCAGCAAAATCTGGAAGAGGGTGCTGCCGCAATTAGATGCCAGCAGAGAGGCGGCGGCTGCTGGGACAATCCCAGTGGCAGAGCCAGCTTCAGTTGGCTTCTACCCAGGCTTTAGGAATGCCAAGACTGGGGCTTCGGACTTGCCATTCTTCTGGGTGGCGTAACCAGAGGAGGGATGCAGCCTATTCGCACCTATTTGGTAGAACTGGTTACTAAAATTTTCTCAGTTCGGAGAACCGATTATTAATGATTAACTCCACTAGGGACAAGGGGGTAATCTCTGTCCCTGGGTACAACAAATCTCATCAAGTGGGGGATGCACAATCGCCCCCCCCTGTGGCCCCCCGGCCCCCCATGGCACCCCCCCCCACATTTGCATGAACTGTATGAAATAATACAATATATAGTAATTCTAATTTTTTTGTTCATTGGTATAAAGGTTGGGAAAGTATTATAGGTAAAGATTTTTCATTTTCTTTTTTCCCTTGAAATTTATATTGGAAAGAGAGGAGTTTAAACTACTCTTTTAGATTAAGGATTTTGAATCTCTCCCTCTGTTAGTTTTCTTTCAAGTGGAATAGATAAAGTAGTTACAGGAATCTGAAGGGGAAGTAGAAAGTAGGGAGGGAGGGAAATATGGGAAGGAGGGAGGCAATATAGGATGTTTTAGTTGGGGGGGTTGAGAGAGATAGACAATTAGATATGTTTATAATATGTTAACAATTGTAAACAGTTTTTGGTTTCTCTCCTTATTTATATTATTTAAAATCAATCAATATAATTATATCAAAAAGAAATAATACACTACCTTTCAGTATATTGCTTTTTAAATACTTTAAACAGTCATTATTTGAAGATAGAGGCAGGGCGAAGGGGAACTGCACCTGGGGTACGTGCGCCCTGTGTCCTTGCCACAGCCCCGCCCAGGAATGCCCCGCCCCGGAATGCCTGGCCACATCCCCATCGTGCCCCGCCCAGCCCCATTGGTGCTACGCCACTGTTTGAATCCCACCACCATCGGAACCTGTTACTAAAATTTTTGAATCCCACCACTGGGTAACTCCATTTAGCCCTATGGAGGGCTTCCTGGGTTTAGGTGGATAGGGAACTTGGAGAACCACACACAAAGAGCAATTGTCAATGGCATTTCATCTGAACAGAGGGAGGTGTCCAGTGGGGTGCCACAGGCTCCGTTCTGGACCCAGTACATTTCAATATTATTATAAATGATCTGGGGGTGGGGGGTGGGGTGGAGGGACTATGCCCGTGGTGGCGAACCTTTGGCACTCCAGATGTTATAGACTACAATTCCCATCAGCCCCTGCCAGCATGGCCAATTGGTTCGCCACCACTGGACTACGCATTAAATTTGCAGATGACACCAAACTGGTGTAAAGTTGCTGCTTAACCTTGGAAGGTTTTCGTCTGACAGGGTTGGCGGGATGCCCAGAATGGGGAGTGTTTCTAGTATCTGTATCTCCTGTTTCTTTTGCCTGTCTGTGTGAAACTGTTTCAAGGAGGTTTTCGGATGGGAACTAAAGGTGTTTATCTAACTTTGGCGGGAACTGGTGGGGAGCCCGTAAAAGAGGCTGTTCGAACGTTGGGGGGCCAGTTCCCGCATTGCTTGTGATCGACTTAGAATGCCAGCTCAATAAAGAACTTGAAAAGTTACTTTTGGCCTGGACTTTACTGGTACCTTACAACTGGGAGGAACTGCAAACTCCCAGGAAGACAGAGAGAGAATTCAACAAGATCTGAACACACTGGAAAAGTGGATGTGTGTGAACAAGAAGCAATTCAACAAGTGCAGAGTTCCATAAAAATGAGAAACACGTATACCGGATGGGGAGGTGCACTTCTGGATGATGTGTATATGAACAAAATCTAGTGGTACAGGTAGACTGTAAGCAGAATATAAGCAGTCAGTGTGATGCAGCAGCAAAAAAGGCTAATGCGATCTTGGGGGTGTATCAACAGAGGCATAACATCCAATTTGCAAGGTGTCCTAGTCCTGCTGTACACTGCGTTGGCCACACCTGGAGTCTTGAGTGCAATTCTGGAGGCCTCACTTCACAAAGGGTGTGGACAGAATTGAGCAGGTGCCCAGGAGAGGGAGGAGGAAGATCAGGGGCTGGGAGACCAAACCCTACAAGGAAAGGATGAGGGTCTTGGGAATGTTCAGTCTGGACAGGAGGAGGTTGAGGGAGGGGACATAATTGCTTTCTTGAAATATTTGGAAGGCTGTTGCTTAGAGGAGTGCAGTGAGCTATTCCTGTTGCAGTAGAGAAGAGGGCTCAGAAGAATGGGTATAAATTATGGGCAGGAAGGTACCAGCTGGACATTAGGAAAAACATTTTTATAGTGAAGGTAGTTTATCTTGGAAAGAGAGTTCCAGATCTTTGGGCCCACAACCGAGAAGACCATCTCGGTTAAGATAAGACCGTAGGTCAGTGGTTCTCAACCTTCCTAATGCCGCAACCCTTTAATACAGTTCCTCATGCTGTGGTGACCCCCAACCCTAGCATTTATCCATTTTACAGATGGAGAACACTGATGCAGAGAGTCGCAACCCACAGGTTGAGAACCACTGTCGTAGGTGGCCCTTGGGCTGGGCTCAGGTATTCCAGAAGTTTTTTTCTTCTAGCAGCAAAGCCCAGTCCCACCACAATATAAAATGAAAACAGTTCTTCTGAACTTGGAAAAGCAGTTTGGCCTACCTGAATTAACCCATTTTGGAGGTAGGGATTGTGGCAATTGGCTGATTTGACTGATTACAATTTAATAAAAACCACGCTGTGGCGTGATACTTGGTTTAGATCCACAAACTCAGTTCGAGAAGTATTTACCTGAAAAATTCAGAAAATTCAGAGTCTGCCCCGAATTCCCTAGCGTCGGCTCTGAATGCCCCCCAAATGGGTAGCCAGTTCCAATTCTGAAAGACCACAGGTAAGAAAAGCTCTTCAGCCTTTGAAGATGTGGCGATTCTCCTCTTTCCCCCCCGACGTTTCCCTGAAAGTGCCTAAGTGAAAAAACTTTCCAGTGCTACCAAAAAAAAACAACAACATTTAGTTCGAGGGGTCAAGTTTCTTTTGAATACCAAAATAAAGTGGAGAAAGCGACGCAGACTGTCTTGTCTCTGCCAGCCGTGAAATAATCCAGCATAGCTGTTTCCAAGGCTGCGATGGGAACTGTTTTTCACATTTCAAGTTGGAAATACTCTTTGATCTCCGTTCCTTACTTTGTTAACTGAGGCACCAATAAGATGTATGGGGAGGGGCTGTTGCTCAGTGGTAGAGGGTCTACTTGGCATTCAGATTCCACAGAGGAGTGAGGGGGACACCTGCTCCGGCCGTCCCACCCCAACTGCCCCCGTGCCCTACTTACCTTAGCCTGGCTGGGCCGCTGCCAGGCGCCCTTTGGCACCACCCCGCTAAGCTGCTCCTTTGGCCTAGTGGGGTGGGGCTGAGGGGCACCCGGCGGCAGCCCAGCCAGGCTGCTCCTTCAGACAGCGGAGGCTGAAGGAGCAGCCTGGGGGGCGGCCTGAGGGGAGGGGTATGGGGGGTGATTCTCTGCCCCCCACGTGACCAGCTGGCATGCGCCTGGGGACATGTGACCTCACTCCAAGTCTTTGAGTTTCCGTCCCTCACAACTCCAAGTGAAAGATCTCAGCCTGGGACTCTGGAAAGCCTCTGCCAGACAAAGTAGACAAAACTAACCATGGCAGACTCACATGGAGGGACCGTGGTTGAGTGGTAGATCATCTGCTTGGCATTCAGAAAATCCCAGGTTCGATCCCAGGCAGCATCTCTTGTTTAAAAGGACTAGGTGTTGGGAAATCCTTTTATTTGCCTGAGACCTTGGTAAGCAGTTGCCAGTCAGAATAAACAATACTGACTGTGGGGGGTTCAGTATAAGGCAGTTTCCTGTGTTCGTGTTTTACACCAGCCCACCTCAAAGGGCACATTTCAATGTATATGATTTTATTTCTGTACTGCTAGTTTGTGGGAGTCCTCTTGCGGAAAAAAAAAGCAAGCTATCCATTGTGCAATAAAAGTCGCTGCCTGAATCCTGATTGGCCGCTGAGCTCCCCTACTGATAGAAAATTTTAAAATGAAATAATTGAATAAATAGAGTAGGTCAAAAACAGTTTTTATATTAGCAGATGCAGAATCATAGTTGTGCCTTAAAACCCTTCCACCAAAAACAAACAATGCTTCTGGCACTCAGATATCATGTGGAAATTCGGTTTTCCTGGATGCAGAACGAAAGAGACCAGGAAAACTTCGCCTACTTTCTTGCTATCATACACCCATCCCACGCTTGTGCCTGTAACGTCCTGTGAGACAGTTGCTGATTATGCTCAAGGTGTCTGCTGCACTGCAGGGGTGAATGTTCACCATGGCAAGGTTTCTCGTACGGACTTATTTCCTCGAGTGCTGCTTTCACTTCCCATTCTCTCCGCAGTAAGCAACACCACTTCTAGCATGACTTAAATTTGCTTCGCTGCCAGAGCTGGGCAGATTTGCCACTGAGCTCAACTTTGCCATGGACATCTTCCCTCCGCCCATGGGCAGCCTGCCTGGCTTCACCCTTCCCACTCCCTTGCACTGCTGTTCAGGCCTTCCCCCCTCAGCCCCCTTATATATTACAGGCTCCTTTCTACTTCCTGCTCATCCTGCTGGTATCCTTTGGTAGCCAGCAAGTGGTAGTCACAGAACAGAAGATCAACCACATGGGCTTAGCCAAAGCACACTGACTAGAGAAGATCAACCACATGGGCTTAGCCAAAGCACACTGACTTCTACATTCTCATATCGACATCTCAATATCTCAATATACAAATAACAGGTAGTGCTTCATTCCCCATACACCCAATATTCATGTGCACTCAGCAGGGGTGGAGCGAGGGGGAACTGCACCCAGGGCATGCCTGCATCCTGCACCCCTGCCACGCTCCCGCCCGCCGCCACACCACCTGGAACACCCCGGAACACCCCCGCCACGCCCCCGGACCAATGCATGCCTGGTCCATCGCACCCCACACTGTTTCCTTGACACTACACCACTGGCACTCAGCCCTCCCTTTCCAGGGATGGTGTAAAACTCCCCCCATGCACTACAGGGGTGACAGGGAGCAGTTGTATGGTGCTCATTTACATGCAGGGGACACGTTGGCCTTTCTATGGATTGTACAATCAGGGCATATTTTTTACTCCACCCCACCTCCCCCACTCAACTTCCACCCTCCCAGATGATCGTGAGAGCTTTTAAAAACTTTATTTCAACTTCATGCATTTGTACCATATTAGATCTGTTAACATAATGATAGATCTAATACAGGAATATTGAAATAACAAGCCCCTCTCTCCTCCTGCAGCAGCAGCAGAAGCAGGAAGTATGAGTGTGTTTGTGGAGGGGAGGGGGAGAGAATATCTGCTCTAGAACATGGTCCCCTTCCTCAGCAGCATGTGGTCCAGGAAATTGCTTTGCCTCTTTCATTTGGAGTGGGGACTATTTTTTTTTTGGAAAGGGCTACAATATCAATATAACTGCTATAACAGTAATATCAATGTAACAGTAATTTAAAGGCTTTTACAAACCCAACAAACTTGAGATCTGTGCCTTTAAGAGTGAATTGATGGACAGAGTTAAGAGAATCAGGAAAAGCAGACCAAGGAGAATTTAGCAGGCAAGCTACACAGTGAGTGTCTCCAGCATGGTGTAGTGGTTAAGAGCCGGTGGATTCTAATCTGGAGAACTGGGTTTGATTCCCCACTCCTCCACCTCAGTGGCTGAGGCTTATCTGGTGAACCAGATGTGTTTCCACACTCCTACATTCCTGCTGGGTGACCTTGGGCTAGTCACAGTTCTTTGGAACTCTCACACCCCACCTACCTCACAAGCAGTGGTGGGATTAAAAAAAAAATTAACAACCGGTTCCAGTGGTGGGATTCAAATAATTTAACAACTGGTTGTATACAAGCACCATTTTAACAACCGGTTCTGCCAAAGTGGTGCGAACCTGCTGAATCCCACCACTGCTCACAAGGTGTCTGTTGTGGGGAGAGGAAGGGAAAGGAGCTTGTAAGCCAACTTGATTCTCCTTACAGGACAGAAAGGTGGGTTATAAATCCAAACCTTCTCCTCCTCCTCTTCGTCTTTTTCTTCTTCTTCAGCAGACAAACAGAAGAAGACTCCATTACAGCCTCACTGCACAGTGAAGAACCCCAAGGTAAGTGTGCCAGGCATTATGGGCCAGTGTGGCATAGTGGTGAATGTGTTGGACTAGGACCTGGGAAAACCAGGTTCAAATCCCCAGTCAGACCAGTGAACTTGGGCCAATCGCATGCTCTCAGCCCTGACCCTGGAAAGTATTTGGATGGGAGGCCAACAAGGAATACCAGGGTTGGGAGGCAGGGGCAGCCAGTGGCAACTCACCTCCAAATGTCTCTTGCCTTGAAAACCCTACAGAGTTGCCATAAGTCAACTGTGGCTTGATGGCCGAAAAAAATTCCTACATACATGCAGATAATCTATTTGGAAGGAATCTAAAATTTTCCCGACCGCCTTGAACAAGTGTTTTAAATCTGCAGTCCTCTTGGAATTACAACTGACTTCCAGACTAGAGAGGTCAGTTCCCGGAGAGAAAATGGCACCTTTGGAGCATGTACTCTATGGTATTCCATAGAGTCAAGACGAAATCAAAGTCCCAGAGTATCCCCCTCCCCTCTGATCTCCCTCCCCTCTCCAAACTCTGACCTCACTAGGTTTTCTTCCTTCACCTCCAAGAATTCCCCAAGGGGGAGTTAAAGAGCCCCGATTCGATTGCTCTGAAAAGGTGAATAGCTGGTACAGATAGGCGAACAGCCCTGACTTCCTGTGGCACTGTGAGCCTTGAGGGACGTTCCAGGCTGTATCTGCAAGAGGCTCACAAAGGCCTCCAAACTGGAGATGCATGTCTGCAGAATGAGATCACAGGTCTGGCAAACGCCATTGTCTGGTCTAGTAATAACATTTCCAGAGGTAACTGTCCAGTTTGTCTTGGCAGGGTCTTCAAGGAGCCTGTGAAGTCTTTTGCAGTGAGCACAGAGGGAGAAATTTTCAAGAGAGGGACCTTTCCCCACCATCTTGGAGTCCTGCCCCTTTTCCGTAGCGCAGGGACGCTTTGGCACAGTGTTCAGATAGTCGGAGAGCTGCTGAAGGCACAGTCGCATTGGAGGCATGGTGGGTTCTGTCCTCTCATGAAGGATGCTGGGTAAAAGAAACATGTGACTGGGTGACATCATCCTATGGAACATTTCTGTACACACACACACACACACACACACACACACACACACACACACACACACACACACACCATGCTTCAGCTAATGAACTGGAGAAGACATGGGCACTCCGGTCCCATCACAGGTTTCCATTCCGCTGTTTTCTACCTCGTCTGGGCCATTTTAGACACCAGGTCAAAAGCTGGCTGCTCATTCAGCCTTTTGCATAGTTTGGATTTGTTACGGTTTGCTGAATTCTCACTCCACCTTTCCAGCTTATTATAAATCCCCAACAGATTTGTTTTTTCAAAAAAATTGCGATCTATTGAGTCTTATTGTATGCATTTCAAAATGCTTTGTTGTTCTTGTTGAATGTTTGCTTTATGAGCAACTTGGCTAAGAGCTGAGATCTAGAATGTTTTAAACAAAGACACAAGAAGAAGATCTTCAATTTCTTTCTTTCTTTCTTTCTTTCTTTCTTTCTTTCTTTCTTTCTTT